>NW_009935889.1:180640-199531 GCF_000696875.1 Nestor notabilis
GCACTTGAACCCAAGGCTCTCTCTGTTTCAGCTGACAGTTGGGCCTGAAACCTGAAGGGTTTGAATTACTGCTGCTTTGGTAATGTTTGCACTCAAACAGATACTTGAAGGGATTTTTTGGAGAGGAGGAGGGGAGATTTGGGGGGGTAAGAAGAAAACGTACAGTTCCAATAGACCCAACTTGAATAAAGGTCTTCTCATCCCCCTTCTTTTTTTTCATCTAGTTGGTAACGTTACAGACATGGTTTGTGACTGCGATTGTGAAGTATCTGCATGGAGATTAAAATCTCTCCAATAGATTTGTGATGTGAAAAAAGATTGCTATGTGGGTTGCTCATGGAAAATCTAATTTTAAACAGTGTTGCTTAGCTGGGATTTGTTGCAGAGCTGAGTGGCATCGTTCCTCTGGTCTGATGTGATGAACATTGAGGTGGTGTTACATAGACCATACTAGCTAGTAGTTTCCTTTGAACGCCGTAGGATGTACTGGAGAACAGCAAACTGCAGGATGCAAATACAGTGCTTTTTTCCCTGATAGATATTTGTGACAAATGCACTATTCAAGTATTATTAGTTTCAGTTTCTTAAAGAAAAAAATATGTATTTGTCAGTCTTGACACATTTCAGTTTAACTTTACTCTTTATAAAGTTGTGCTCTGGAATTCTTCCCAGTTACAGCTGAGTTTTATTTTAATCTTAAGCTGACTCCCAACCTAACCAACACTCAGCACATTTCTATGGTCTGCCTAAATCTATTTAAATGGGAAAAATATTCTTTCCACTGTCCTATTTGGACAGGAAAAAGCATCAATCACTTCACAAGTGGTAAGAAACCAAGGGAACAAAGGTTTAAAGGTGAACACCACATAATTACTTAGTGTATGACTTTTGACATGAGTGATTCACGTCTATTAATTTTCAAACCTCCATTCCTAGTTTTGCGACTTCATGAAGAGTCATCTTTATTAGAGAGAATTGCTGGATCAGACTGGGGAAGTGTCACTTGCTAAAGTTCAAATCTGAATTTCAAATGTTCTGATTTTTTTTTTTTGATTGGTATTTAAACAGCAGCTCTTTTTTTGTCATAATTTATGTAAATTGTTTAGCTTTGGTCTACAATAAATGGCATAAACAATGACTAAAGAAATGCTTGATCTCACAAAGAAATCCAGGTCTTTCAGAGAGTCTGTGTGAAGTAATCACAGGTTGAAGTGCGGGGACTCCATTAGCGGGGAAAAAGATGGAGATCAGTTGCGTTTGGAAAAGTTGCAGAAAGGAAATGAAACCAATGTCTAAAATCAAATCAAGGAAGGACGTCACCTATCTCTTCTTTAAGAATTAGCCTTCATTCCTTTGATTCTCTGTAAATGTGAGGACAAGAAGACATCCAAGTTCAGAAGGCATTGTAAAAACCCTTTGCACATTTTAAAGCCTTTCATATGCATACCAATCCCCAGTTTTCAAAGCTACACCTCAGTAGCTTTACACCTCAGTCACAGCAGAAAGTTAAGCTCCCTCACACTAACGTTTTAGTATTATACAGACTGTTGAAGGAAGAGCTAAAACAATGCTCAGAACAGTAAACGTTCTTCTAATAGGGTATAGAATTTAAAATCTGGTGAAACTTGGAGAATTATATTTCTTAATTTACTGTTGCAATCAAGCGGTTTGTATGGTGTAAGACCAAACCGTGCTACATTTGTATTGCTTTTGTAGCACTTTGCTTTCTTTCATATAATTGCACATTTTTGAAGAAAGAAGAAATTTTGCTCTTGGAGCCTATACTGATGTGTTGGTTTTTTTCCTTTGTTCTGATGCTTGTACCCAAGAGTTCACTGCTGTGAACAACTGAGGCGCTTCTGCATAAACCGCAGCCCTGTGGCAAATATTTGTCTTTATTGAGCTGTGTGAAATGGTCTTCCAACTCACTCTGGAAAGAACAAGATGTCTTTTTAGGGGTTGGATGTCAGTGAGATGTAATCATGAGAGTCACTACCATGTCTGTGATCTGTGAAAGGAACGAAATAAGCTAAAAATTCCCAGTTAGAGCCAACCTTTCGTCCTGATCACTTTGCTCTGTATTTTCAGTGTGTTGGGCCATTAGACTCTAGACACTGCAGAATCTTTCCACAGAAAGTATGCGGGATAAATCTTCAAACACTAACTGGTGAAGCATACAGGAAAATCCCGTATGCTGATTTTAAGGCAGATTAAAAATTTCATGTTATTTCTCCTTTACATTTCAGTGGAATTTCTGAAATGAGTTCATAAAGTAATTTAGAATATTTGGATCTTCAGCTGCTCTAAAAGTGTAAATTTTGGAGAACAAGTTCATCTGAATGAATTTCAGACACCAGGTCTTGAGGGGGAGAAAGTGGGGCAGGAAAGGAAACATTTCCAGAAGGTTTTTTTCTGCTTACATGCTGTTTCTCTACCTATATGTACAACAGTAGAACTCTAGGGTAACATCAAGATTGAAAGAGTAAAATCTGAATGACGAAACTAGAGAATTGTGTTTTACTTCAGATGTGTTAATGCAGATAAATTATAATTATTTTTTTCTGTTGTTAGTTTTTGTTAATGAGTTCATGCAGTGAAATTCTACACTGAAAATAAGGTTATGTTTATATTTTGGTGTGATGTTTAAAGACAAAGAAAGACAGGTCATTAGTAATATAAGGGATTGTTCTTAAAATAAGAGTTATTCTGCCTGATTTTCTTCTGGGCACTTTCTGACTTTTGAAAACTCAGCTGATTTTGTTTTCCCACTGTAACTCTGTTTATTGTCCCCTGATCTTCAGTCTATGATAATCTTCTTTCCAACTGATTTTGGCTTTCCCCCTGAATTTGTAAGATATATATGTAAGACAGACTCCACAGACGGGTCTTGGGAGTGGAAGCTGCTTGAAGATGGCCCAAGTTACCTTTTGAATGTAGAAATCGTATTCGCAAACAGCAAGTTACTCTTCAGTATCATTATAATTAAAATAAGATGAAAGTTTCTACATTTAGAAATACAGAAATTAATCTCTGTATGGATGTTGTATGTATGTAAGCTGCAGATGTATTAATTTCTTCTTCCCAAAATATCAGAAAGATCTTGAGTTCTGAGACTTGCTTAGTAAGGGCAATGAGAAGCAAACTGAAAAACTTCATCAGTGACTTTGTATGATGAATCCTAGCAGTTGGTATAACCCATCACTTCTGAAAACAATGTGTGAATAGCTGAGCGTGACTCTCGGTGCAGTAAACTGTTTGTACAGAGATTTCTAAATATAGATGCAGTAATTCAGAGTCAGTTACTGTCAGTCAGATCAATATAGATCTGAAAAATGTCTGAATCTGGTTTTGATGTTGAAAAATAAGAGCAGTTACTGAGATTTTAGCAGCTATGTGATGTGCTTTTAAGAAACTGTGTGACTGCTTATCCATGCTTTACTACACTGTGATCGGAATTGATGTGACTGTCCTGATATCTGCATCTCTATATTTGATATATTTACCCATATGCAACATTTTTCTGGTCTAAAAAAGAAAGGCCTGGAGTGGAAAGTGCTAGCTATTGCCATGGCAAGCACATTTTAAGCAGCTGAGATTTGCCTTCACGTATAGGAAATTCCTTCTTCACTATATAAAGCAAGAAAGAGATTTCAAGCAAGAAAGAGATTTCATGTACATTTTAGTGCCACAACAAGCAGTCTGAGTTGGACATGCGATTGCATTTTATGAATACTGTGATCTTCTTTTGCCTGAAAATCCCATAATTATGATGAATTTTAATCATAATATAACCCTAATCTTCTCATAAAAACTCTACAGACATTTTGTATCAAGGGGAATGGGGAAAAAAGAGGCAGAAGGCAGAGCAATGTATAACTGCTTTTCACTCATGATGATTTTCTGCTTACATCTTAAATAGTGGTTTTGTGCTATGCACTCTTCTGACAGACCAGACTATGGGAAGGGGTAAAAGTCAGGAGAAAGGTTCTGCTACAACAAGCTGTGAGACAGTTCTGCTGGTGCTGGGAAAAAGAAAAAGTGTTAGCATATTTAGAGGAAGATTTCATCCCAGGGACGTGCCGCGGTGTGATTTCACCATAATATAGACTGTTTTCCTTTAGTCTGCTTCAGTGTTTTCTGTGACGTGTCTAGTCATTATAATATGTACTTGTTGCACCAGTAGTTTTCAACTGCTAATGTCCTTCATAGCTCATCTGCTCCACTCAAGAAACAATGTCCAGAATAGCGAATCAATGATGTTACAGTCGCTCCCCCAGAAGCCAGATGTCATCTGAAATCAAGATGTTTGGACTCCTTTTCTCCAGCCTGAACGACTCCCGTTCCCTCAGGTGCTCTCAGCTCTGTTGCCCTTCTCTGGCCCCGCTCCAGCACCTCAATGTCTCTCTTGCAGTGAGGGGCCCAGAACTGAGCACAGGATTCGAGGTGCAGCCTCACCAGTGCCCAGCACAGGGGACAGTCACTGCCCTTGCCCTGCTGCCACACTGGTGCTGATACAAGCATTCCTGTGCCATGTCCTCACTGCGTGAATGGAGGGGCCTGCAGTTCAGCTCTGTCGACCTGCACCCCCAGGTCCTTTTCCAACCACTCTTCCCCAAGCCTGGAGCGTTGCAGGGCGTTGTTGTGGCCCAAGTGCAGGACCCAGCACTAAGCCCTGTTGAACCTCTTCTTATTTGCCACAGCCCATTGATCCAGCTTGTCCAGATCCCTCTGCAGAGCCTTCCTATCCTTAGCAGATCAACCTGTGAGACCTCTCCGAGCTGCTCATAGAATATGTGACCTGCCTCTGCACCCCGGTTGGATGGTCTATAACAGACTCCCACCATGATATCTGCCTTTTTGGCCTTTCCTCTGATTCCTACCCATAACACCTCAACCCTATCATCACTAGCATTAAGCTCTAAACAATCAAAATAGCCCTTAATATATATACAGGGCTACCCCACCACCTCTCCTTCCTTGCCTGTCCTTTCTGAACAGTTTGTAGCTATCCATTGCACTGTTCCAGTCGTGCAAGTCATCTATCATGTTTCTGTGATGAGAAACATGTCATAATTTTCCTGCTGCACAATGGTTTCCAGTTCTGCCTGTTTGTTGGCCATGCTGCATGCGTAGATGGAGCTGCACTTCCCACCTCTCTGGGTCGGAACTAGATGATCTTTAAGATCCCTTCCAACCCAAATTATTCTATGATTCAGTTCTTAAAATATATCCATGCTCATGCTGCAGACACTCTTTTCTTGCTGTTTTTCCACTCCCATATAGAGGTGTAAAGGTGCACAGTTGAAGTGGCTTTTGTAGAATTAATCATAAAACAGAGACTCAGTTAATCTGTCTTACAAATATACTGTATTTCTGCAAGGACTCATCAGAGCTTCACAGCAGTATCACTCATTGCAATTTTCAGTGTGTAAAAGAAAACATGGATTTGTCTGTGTGCAAAGCAAATTGTCCAAATATCGAATATTGTGATCTGAAAGGTTTAAGATCTAAAAGATGTTTGGGCAACCTGGGGTATATCTGAACCCTCCATTCCCCCTCCTCAGCAGTGGTTCACATAGTGTGTTTGTTTTGTACCTCTATGGTCCTGAAAGAGAGGGGGAAATACAACTGTAGGAGATGATGTCAGCCTCGCTGTTATCAAAAGATACAGTGACTATGTGTGTATGTGTGTGTGTTTGGAATAAAGGGAAAAGATCCTGGCTTTGAACACAAGTAAGACAGCTGTGGCTGCCATGCCGTTACTGTTCCTGGATCAGTACTGAGAGACCCTCTGCTTCTGCAGCTGTCGGACAAAGGTCTGAGCTTCCTGCACACACTGTGAAGACATCGTCTCTCAAAGGGTCCAGGGAAGCTTTTTCAAAGCAGAGAGATGGAGGGGAAACCTCTCTCTCTCTCTCTCCCTTTCTCCCTCCCATCTACAGGGCACTTGTCCACTGGTGTGCCAGAAATGAAGTGATTTTCTGTCTGCTCTGCCTATACAGTCTCATTTCCTTTTCATGCTTGGGCCTAAAACCCCAGCTACTTTGGCACAGTTCTTCCCAAGTCAATGGAGCTGCCCCACTCAGGATCTAGCAGCTGAGGATACAGGTTCAGTGTTATTCTTAGGCTCTCTGGCATGATGAGTGCAGAGAGGAGCATCGTGCTGGTCTATGCACCCTTTGACTAGGTGAGCCGATCTTACAGCTACAAAGCTGAATAGATGTGAGTTTCGGAGAGGGCACGCACTGTTTTCTGGGAACTGAGTCCTAGCTGTAGTTGTGTGTTTACTTCAAGGGTGGAAATCTAGACTGCTGGGTCAGAGTTAAATCCTTTGGGAAAGTGCAATTTTCATGAGGCCGAGTCTGACTTTACGCACTCTGAATTTCGTTAACTGCTTCTCTTCCGACAGAAACTAACATCAAATCTGGAGTTTTGTTTTCATTTTTCTCTATTGTGCCTGAATTTCTGCCAGACTTGAGCCTTTAGCCACATACTGGGTGAGTGAGCTTAAGAAAGTGCACATTTTCTGCACCTTAATCATTCTAAGGACCACAGAACTACATCCCATGCATTTGTAAAACAGTCACATGGGAAGTGTTGAGCAAGCCGAAATCACTTGCTGAGTGTTTTGAGAAATTCTTCCACTTCTTAGGTGGAATGTGGCAACTGTTAAACAGTACATGGTAACCACAGAGACAGTCTGGAACAGGACGGGAGACAGGAATACAGTATTCTTGTGGGAACTGTGGGGGAAATATAGCGAGTCAGACTGCCATGCAACAAACTCCAGCATCTCTTTGTGCAGAGGAATGCACATTTGGAGGGGTGGGGAGTGGAAGGAAAGAGAGGAACAGGAAAAATAGACTTCCCCTTTGTGAAATGGATATTATTTAAAACAATAGCTGAGAATTTCTCAAATTACCAAGAAGTCTCATGATGAAGAATACAGAGACAAATACACAGCTGAAGAGGGGGAAAGAGAGAGCAAGAGGAATCTCAAAATCAGCTGGATAGTGCTGGTAATGTCAAGATTACAGGAGAAATGCTTGTTCTAATCTGTGAGCTTTCTTGAAACTAATTAAAAATTACATGGCAGATAATTGTACCAAAGTAGTTATCACGGAACATAAACTCATGGGGATTTCCAAGTGGGGACTTCCTAAGCTGAACTCTAAATAGGACCTCGGGTTTTTTAGCTATTTATCTTTTTGAGGCTGTTGCTTTGTACTTGCAGTTATTTGCAACGGAAAATGCTGATTCTGAGCCTACGACCATGTAACTAAAAGGTGGGTTTCAAAAGAATTTTGCTCCCACTTTTATCCTCGGATATGTGCCAAACTTTCAACATCTTTTAGTGCACCTTTTACAACAGATGGAGACCCAAGTCTCTGGCTGCAGGCTCTTGGGTACCAAATGCCTTCAAAATCCTGAGCTTTCTTTAGCTGTTTAATGAGGCACCATTTGTGAGCACATGGAAAACTCTGCCCCACATGTCAAAAAAGATGCCACTCAACCTCTCTTGCACTGTCCGGGTTCCATTTGGTCTGAGGCTGTACAACGCAGATGCAGTTCAGTGCTGCTTAATCTGCAGGTTTGCTGTGCTCCTGAGGGCTTGACCTGTGAGTTTCTGAGTACTGCTGCTGGGATCCTTTTAGTTGAGCTGGATAGTACTCCACAGCTCAGTAGCCTGAGTCTGACAGTGTTATCCTGTTGTGTGCTTGTCCTTGTTGTGGAAGGCCTGGGCTATTTATTTTCTTTTTCCTTTAAAATGTGCTTGGGCACAGGGTTTATGCAACTGCGACTACTCTGATGCTGGAGAGCGGGGTGTGTAGCATAAGTAAACCTGCTATGTTTGAAGAATCTTGATCTGTATGGCTGAGCTTCTGAGCCTCTGTCAACTTCACTGAGCACAGAAATCTGCTTGTACAGCTCAGGCCCTAATTTCGCAACCAGGACTCTGTTTCGTTTTTCCATAATACAACATGTCAGCAGAAATAGGAAGGGTACAGCCAAGGGATCCTGGCTCCCAGGCTCTTGTGCTTTCTCGGGACAATAGTTTTCCCTTAGAAACCAATAAGTTATGGACTAAGGACTGCTCCATTTAAAACCATCTTGGGCTTTATGGCTAAAAGGATTTAATAAAATAGGAGTGATTACTAAAGAATGTTACTGCTGAGGGAGGCGAGGAGAGTTAAAACTTATGCAAAGACTTTGCTTGCAGCAGAAAAGCACAGTAACCACTTAAAAATATCTCCGCTAATGTTTTTATTAAAAAACTGGAAAAAGTGAGTCAGCACTGAAGGCTCTGTATTCACTACTGTGTCCAAACTCAGCTGCTCTGCAGAGTCTCCCCATTCCCTCCTCCCATCTGTGCAGCTGGTACAAGTGTATATAGCTACTCCTAATTTAGCAGCATGCTGTCGCTGCCTTTGCATGGGCTCTAATAATGATCCTGAGTGGTTTTCTGCTGTAGGATTTTCTTTTCCAAGGCTGTCACCAATGGTGACCTCTGTGCAATATCACAAGGAAAATGATGTGCAGGAATCGTGTTCAGGTGGCAAGTGCGTTCTGTCTCCAGACTGCTAGAACAAGAAAGTGATGCTGGTGGAGCAGAGCTCCAGTAGCAAGAAAATGAATGGCTTTTCATATACACTTATCCTTATATATACTTGGTCTAGAGGCTAATTTCCTGTGGCAGTAACTTTGGGCATATCTATAGGAATAAATCTTTCCAAATTCTAGGAGATTTTGTAACTGCGCTCTGGGCTTGATCAGCTCTGATTCTATACTGTGTTTTGCATTGAGATAAAAGGCAGAGTATCTGCATTAGAGGCTCTCTAGCAGTTATTGGGTCCAGAGGAAATAAGTAAGGGTGGACTGTTTTCTGTTATACAAAGTAGATGCTGGTGGTATCACAGAGGTGTGTATGGAAATATGGAACATGCCGTCTTCTGTCTCCTCATGGAGAAAGTCCTCCTGCCTGACGTGTGGGGTTTTTTTTTTCCCTAAGGAAAAGCTCTATTCCATATTTCTCTGCTTCAGTATCTTCTGTGGGTCCCGGCCTGGCAGGGTTTTCAATGCACACTGCAAGCCTAAGCGAAATACACACCACGCTGTGAAAGAGATACATTACATAAGAGGTCTGTGAGGCTTACACAGTGCTGGACTGCAGAGTAAACTGTCTCTGGGACGGATAAAAACCATCTCGCACCCTAGGATTAACACCGATTCTGGTCAGAGGCTCTTGGTTAGAGAGGAGAGAAGGAAATTTGTGTGTGCTGGTTTAGTGCATTTTAGCAGCTATATAAACCACAGTTTGAAAGTCTGATGTGTATCTAACCATCATCATGCCTGAACTGTGTCTGATAAAAGGGGCAATGAGTTCCAGTTATGCAGCCCTTTCTCCTATTGCTTCTTCTCTGCAACCAGAGAACAACCAGGGCTATTTGCATATAAATCCTGAGCATTTGGCAACTTTTGCTGCAGCATGAGAGAAAGGGAAAGAAATGCAAATTCCCCATGTAGTTTGTGTTTGAGCCACACTGCAGAAGATTTAGCTTGTACTCTGCTTGGCAAATGATCCCAGCAAAGCACTTAGGGGTCTGCCTGCCTGTCTGCAGCTTCTACAATGGCCAGAGCCCAGTAGCTGGAAGTTTGTCTGAAGTTCGGGGGTGACAACAGCAGTTGCTGTTCAACCCCTCAGATACTCTGAGTTTCACTTCGTGGAGTGAGAGACAGAGCTTTCCTGGAGGTCAGTCTAAAACTCCTGACCAGACACCCAGGGGACTGGTTGTTGTGACAGAGCAAACTTACTTCCAGTCTCAGTGGAAGACAGTCTGCTTCTGCTTTGACTTCCCTAATTGCCCAGCAAGCTGTCTTCCAGCAGCAGGTATGGGCTGGGAGGTGTTATTCCAGACCTCCAGGCAGGGTATTCTAACACACACACCTTTTTACTTCAGGGAAGAGAACTGAAGTTGTATGTTACTATTTCCTAGCGAGCTGCTGGCAGACATTCATTACAGGGTAGAAGACTAATACTTTAAATACCTGTGTTAAAAAGATCAAAAAAGTAGCTCTAGACCAGAAACAAATCCCTGTTGTTGGCGACCCATTATCCTAAATATGGGTCTGCATGGGTGAGAGTTGGCGAGGAGTTGGGTCGTGATAATTACTGAACACCTCAAGTCATGCCTGCCACAATACCAAACATTTCACTGGAGATATTCAGCACCTCACAAAGTTATTTGAATGCTAGAATTCCAGTCTCAAAGCACGAAGGTGAATTAAGGAGTGGATTTACAAGGAGGATGGTATAATACCAAAATGTTAAGCTTACTATATTAGTCCTTCACGTCATCACCATACCAGCTGGAGAAAGCTGTTATGTGAAAGCCTGTTACATGAAACTGTTAGATAGGGATACATGAATGTACACAGTGCTTTCAGAAAGCCTGGAAGCAAGCTATAAAGTTCTACAAGGTGTTGTCAACTTCAGATCACAGCCTTGTGTATTAAATCTATTGGATACTTCTAGACTGCTAGTTTGTCTACATACTTATGTCTTGGGTAAAAAGATGTTTTAAATTGAGACTGCTTTCTGTTCCTCATTTATCAAGGGTAATTCTTGGTGGCTTCCAAAGGACTTCCACCTTGTGGTTCTGCAGGTTCAACACACAGTGGTTTGTTTAGAGTAACAGATAAAACTGCCAAACTTTTACCAGCCAAATCATCTCCAAAATACATTTTTTTTTCCAGGAGAAAGGCCTACACACAAACCTTCTGTGGCATCGTGTCTTTCTAGCTCTAGTCTGTACTGCGAATGAATGGATCACTCCAAAACACATGAGCACGGTCTGCAGTGTGGGAGGCCAGTGGCTGGAGAGCCAAAGGTGCAAAGAACATGCTTGGTTTTCCATTCTTGCACAGGGCGAAGCGGGGAAGTCACCTGAATTTGGGAATGATTGAGTGTCATTGCTGGGCTGGCTTTCTCTGAGCTGCCAAGGAGCCAAAGCTCTGCCCCCCACACCTGGGTCTTGCACAGCTCTCCACAGAGCAGTGGGGTACGGTGGTAGGACAAAGTCTGAGCCATGGCTGTGGGCGCCAGTCGGCCAATGTCAAAGCTTTCCAGAAGGTGGTGGAGCCTCTTATCTGCTGGTGCTGTGTGGCAAAACGTGCACGAACCTCACTGGTTCTCCACCCACTGGTACTGGAAATAGCTTCCATCCGGAATGGTTTGGGCATCAGTGCATATATCCTGCCTCTGTCATCCAGTGATATGATAACATATTTTGTGCCTTTGAATGCCTGTACTGCACACTGTTCACAACAGTGTCCCTTGGGGCTCTTTTAACGTTGTAAACTTAGTATGGCCTTGGTCTGCAGCCATTTTTTGTTGAATCTATCTGCTTTATCGAATTCCAGTGCCTAGAGGAGCATCTGGACCAGTAGTAGGATTAAGATCATCTTGCAAATCTGAAGGATTAGGAAAGATACCACATTTTACCAGGGAAAAGGGAGATGGGAGTAATTGCTAATGAAAACTGTGACACAAGTATTTCAGTAATCAAGCATACTCAAAACAGTGGTTTGTGTGTAAACCTGTTGTAAGAGAAATATTGAAGATTTTGAAACATATCATATTGCTTTCCACTGGAAATTAAGTTTGTCTTCATTTTTTAGAACTCAAAACATTTCTAGCACTTTATGACCCTTATTTATTTGATGCGTGCAGAGTAACATGCAAAGATGCTGTACTAAAGCCAGTTAGCAACTGAATGACATAGCTGAGCTATCTGGAACAGCTCAGATCTATTCCCCATAGGCAGGTGTCTTCCTTTATTTCACATGAAAGTGTGGGCATCAAGAACAATTTATGAGTGCATTTTAGGTAACCAGCTCACCTATTACTCTAGGCAGATTTGCAAAGAAGCTGGGTCTCAGTAGTTCTGCTAGTAAATATAACATTTTCAGTAGTAGCTTCCCATGTAACTGTGAAAATCTGGTGTCTAAAGACAAAATCATCACACGGCTCCACTTCCCGGGAGCATCTTCCCCAGTGAATGCAATGTAAAAGTGACCCTGAAACTATTTTTGGGGGTGATTTCTGCATGCTGCCTCTGCCACTTATTCATCTGGTAACTTCCTCTTAACTAATATTGCGTAACAGTAGGGAGAAGCAAAACCTAGGTCCCAGCCCCTGCCACAGTGAACAGTAATCCTATCAACACACGAGCTAGAGCACTGGTTCCCTCTCTAGTGGGTGAGAGGGATGTTGCAGGCATCAAGTTATGGAGGACTTACCTAAATTATGGTTTCTATGAAGCCAGGCTTTACAAAATATGCTTGTAAAGTGTAATTTGTCCCAGAAGAGAAAGATTCCAGCTCCTCTCAGGTGGAGGAAAACTTTGAACCAATGTCTGTTGGAAAAGCAAATATGAGAGCAAAAAGGCAAAATCTTTGGAAGAAAACATTCAGAAGAACCTGTGCTATGTAGGGCCTAAAGATGTCCAGATTTGTAATGAAATTACAGATCTCTGATTTTATTTTTCCAGTATGTTAGCAAATATTGCCAAAACAAGCAGTCCAGATTGTCTCAACTCATTGAATTGCCATTTCTGCTGAGGATAACACTATGCTACTGTTGCTGGTTCTCTTAGCAGTAAGACTTTTTAAAGCAGAATTTTATGAACTAAATGGCATATCATAGAATCATAGGATGGTTTGGAAGAGACCTTAAAGCTCATCCAGTTTCAACCCCCTGCCACGGGCAGGGACACCTTCCACTGGAGCAGGTTGCTCCAAGGCCCTGTGTCCAACCTGGCCTTGAACACTGCCAGGGATGGGGCAGCCACAGCTTCTCTGGGCACCTTGTGCCAGCGCCTCAGCACCCTCCCAGGGAAGAATTCTAATGTCTAATCTAAATCTACCCTCTTTTAGTTTAAAACCATTCCCCCATGTCCTGTCACTATATGCACTTGTAGAAAGTCCCTCTCCAAAAGAACATTATCATTGATGTGAAATGCAAAAAGATGCCAGAATACAGATTGTGCTGAAAGAGCCATGACAAAGCTTGCACTTCAAGACGAGGCAGTTTTGTTACTTTGCAAATGCAGGCAGATTTGCAGGCTCTTGTTGTTAGGGGTACAAATGACGCAAACTGCAAGTCAGAAATGTCTGTTGCCATGAAAGAGTGGGTGAAGTTTTGGGTGAGCTGTGGTGTGATATTTCCATTTGATACCTAGAGTCAGCCAATAGCAGCAGGTGATGCGAGGCTAAAGAGCACAATATGTTCCAGTAGCACCTGAGGTTTGATCTCTGTGGCACAAAAGCTGCACGCTACACAGAGAGCCTCTCTCTTTGCTTCATTGCTGACTCTGAATTTCGTGCATGCACACTGAAAGTGCATTTATTTTGTTGAAATTTTCACTGACTAATGAGCATTTCCTTACAGGTATTATGATCCACTGAACCGGGAAATAGTTCTTAGATATCCTGGTGCAGGCAATGCTGATTCTCCAGCAGATATATATTTACTTCTTTTCTTTCCTGTTTGCATTCATGAGTTGTGCCCTTTGCAGGATTTCACTCCCCACCGTATGCAATGATTACAAATGATGGGCATTTAGAGACTTTGCCAAGCTATGGTTTTTCTCTGAACAGTTCAGAAATCACAACCTCCATGATCAGACAGTAGGAAAATATCTTGTACTACATGGAATCAGAAGAGGGATGGATGTTTCTGTTCCTTCTGTGGATTTTCCACCAGAGGAGGTGTGAGTAGTGTTATCTCAGGGATTGTAGATGTGCTTAGCCCAGCTATTTTACCACTTACAGCAATATGTTCTCTGGAGTGAATGAATCACCCTGGGAATGTGTTTTGGTTTAGGAATGGGACTCAGCTGCCACAAGGAATGAAAGGACTGCACCTAAAGGTCCGGTTTTGCTTTGGGTTCCTCATCTGTGAAATGTAAATCTTTGACAAATTAGAATTAACAGTTTTAGGAAACGTGATGATATAGTTTGGCCTCAGGGTACGTTGGGCTGTGCTGTAGTGCTCACTTCACAGCATCCCCGAAAACAGAAGATCACAGAACTCGTTTTGCACATAAATCCAGGGGAACCTTTTGTGACAGCTTTCTGTAGACAGAGCAGTCTGGAACAGGGTCATCTGCCAGTGAGTCCAGGCAGAGGTAGTTTAGGGTGTTGAGGTGGTGAAAGACTGCATTGCAAATGTGTTTCAATCAGATCTGTCCTACTTACCGGCTACTGCATTTGCTGGGTTTTGCTTTCATGTTCCCAAGGAATCTGAGAGCCTCAAAGTGGGAAGAACTACAGAAGTGGCCTTCAGGCTTGTATCTCGACTTTGCAGGTCCAAGAAGAGGAATAAGAGTCTGGTTGAAATCTCTACTTTCATTTCTTTCAGGATGGTACCTAGGACTTGTTGCTGCCACGCAGTTATTGCTGCCCACTGAACCTGAACTGTGCAGTCAGAAAACCTCCTCAGCTGCATGTGTAGGCAGTAGGCACTCATAAGTTGCAGAAAGGGGGACCTATTTCTTCAGTGCTTTCTTCTGATGTCTTCTAATGCTGACAGTAACATCCTCTGGATGTTGTTGGTTTCAATCTCCTTTCAGTTTTAATGGTTACAGTGGTTAGTTACAAAGCTCTTTTCCTTGTGAGGTTGAATTAATTTGCAAACTGCAAGCAATAGGAGAATGTAATATCTGTGTTCAGTTCATGCCCCTTACACCTGTATGGCAACATGTGCTTTTTAAATCTCAAATGTGTAATAGAACAACTGAGTACAAAAAAGCTAACTGCAACTTTCTGATCTTCTAACACATTGGAAAGATGGTTTTCTCTTTGACACAGAATGTAGCCACATTTCTGCAGAATCACCACTTCTGGTCTCCAAGTTAGATCCAGTTTATATCCTAAATACTCAGATGTAGGTGTTACTATAAGTAAGGTATCATTTAAGAATGTTTATTTTCATAGGAAGTTCTTTGTTTTCCTTTGCCTTTCGCCACGCACTAGCAGAATTTAGGTCTGCTCATTGTTTGCACAATGCAAACAGATGACAAGAAATTAAAGGCAATCTTTTAAAATCAGTATAGAGGAGCGAGGTATATTTAAGCAGATTTTTAAAGAGGTTTCTCCAGATGGAATTTTGTGACTGTCAAAGAGA
The DNA here is from genome assembly GCF_000696875.1 of Nestor notabilis. Classification (NCBI taxonomy): domain Eukaryota; kingdom Metazoa; phylum Chordata; class Aves; order Psittaciformes; family Psittacidae; genus Nestor; species Nestor notabilis. The sequence goes on from NW_009935889.1 coordinate 195,828, forward strand.
AAATGAAAATTGATTATAGGTGAAAAGGTCTTTTGATACACTTCTAATGTATGAAATCCTTCAGCTTGTGCCAGGAGAAGGGAGGGTAACCGGGTTATACTTATTGGGAAGATGTAAAGCTGAAGTGAGGTTTGTGTCTGTCCTGGGTTCAGCCTTAGTAGAGAGGAATATCTTCAAAAGAGTTTTCCCACTTCCACTGGGAAGACCCAAGTTCATTCTCAATCAGAAGAGAGAGACTGCCTGCAAACTTTTACGTAGTTTCCTCAAGTTTTGAATTTAAGTTTGTAATCACTTTTTGGCCTAGTAGTATTTCTGTAGTTAAAATAGAAATTTCCACATTAATAATAGTAGTAAATGCAGTTGGCATTATCCAGCCATGTCAAATCCAATGCTGTTCCCAATGTCCCAGCGTTGAGACTGGCAGTGAAAGGGGCAGTAGTGAAGCACACTGGCTGCGCCTCAGCTGGTGCTGGTTGCCCAGGTCCAGTCCAGGGCCTGTTCAACAACATCACAGCTCTCACCATACACCTCCCTTCTGAGGACAGCCAGGTAGCAGCGTATGATGAGTGAGGAAAGTGGTGCCCATGCTGGTCCTGCCTAAGGACCAGGTCAGGATGTGGTGAAGGAGCATGCACTCCCTTGGGAACTGCGGTGCCTTCCTGTGCCCTCCTGTCCAGCTACAGCTCTGGAATTTCCTTTTCTGAAGACTGAGGATTATGAACTCTATAGAACTGGAACAGCAGAAGGGAAATTACATTTTAAGTAATTGTTGTTTAGTTACTGCCAAAAGCAAAACAAAAAGTACATTTATAACATACAATGTATTTACTAGTGTCTGAGGAACTGGGGTAATAAATTCTTCTCCCTTTGTGAGATAATACAGAATATATTCTACTTTCAAACTCCTTTGAGTGAATGGCTTATACTATGGCTTTACTCCTACATGGCAGAATATATCACAGAGCAGGTATGCTAGCTCAAGTCCCAGAAAAAGAACCATGGTTTAGTGTGGTTCTGCAGCAGAATTACAAAAGCTGAGCTTTGGCAAACCTCACTGTGGGTATTTAGAAAGCTATCACATAGTGACCCCAAACTTTGCACTGAAATTGCAGTGCAAATTTCTGTCTGGTAATAATTTTATATTGGGGTGGTAGCACTGATGCTGAGGGGATCTTGTTGACTGGTGCATAACTGTCACATACTGTATGTTCTCCCTCAACTATTGTTTGGAGCCAAATGTCCCTGATACACCCCATAGCACAGTCGCCATACGCACACTTCGTGCCTCATAGTCATAACTAATCCTTCCCTGAGGTGCAAGGTTTTTGTTCCCTTTCACCACTAGCTTGTTGAGGCTCCAACTAAACCATACAGCTTGCTGCAGAGTTTGTGGCTGAGCCTGGAATTAAACCAGCATCTTTGTGTGCCAGCCTATTGTCCTCGTCACTCTCTGTTCTTCGGGATCTGACTCAGCTCTCCTCAAACATTTCCATTTTCCCATTTTTTCCTGATTTTGTGTTCTTCCCCGCAAGCAAACTTCTGCCTCCGCTTCTATTTTCCCTTCTTGCCACTCTTCATTATTCAGTCTTTAAATATTCAGAAAACTCAATGAATGGCAATATAACATTGTGGAAAAAAGCTGTTACAGTTGGATGATGCTACATAACCTCATTGCTTATTGTGTTAGAGACAATTAATTCTGGTTTATCAGTTTGTGACTAGGCTACTCTTTTCCCCATACTATGATGTCTTTATTTTTTTAGCTCACAATTGATCCTGTAAGTTCAAATACTATTTATTTTCAGTTATTAAAACCAGGCTCCTTTTTGCAGGGAAAGAAGAGGATACTGAGTTGTCTCTGGGTAAATTTATAGATTTTGCCGATGTGTAGACTCTCCAAATTTGGACTGGAAAAAAATGTGGAAATGATAAAACGTCATCCAAGATAGAAAAGAAATTGAGGGATTCTTTTTAAGCATGGTCATAAGAAACAAAACCCATCTTTAAAGATGTTCTATGCCCTACGTTTTTGGGGGGAGGTGATTGTAACCAAAGCCAGTAAACTCCAGTTGTAAACTATTGATGAGACAAATGTTGAAAGGAAACAGTTTGTTTTGGAGGACGATTTCAGGCTCAAAGGCATTGCTCTCAAAGCACACGATGTTACTAGTAAGATGAAATATTACACCCCACTTGACATCATTGCATTGTTTCGTGAACTCTGTTTTTGTTTTATCTCCATGCTGGCCTGGGAACAGCTCTTCTTTGCAGGTTAAATTGATGAACGTGTTGGCATTTCGCTGGCATCCTTTTGTTTTCTTCATTTAAAAAGCATGGTGAGAGCAACTTGCTTTGGAGGAACAGTTTGATTTAGTGATACTGGCACTAATATTCTACGTAAATATATTAGCAACTTTTATGCTGTGTAGGTACATTTCAGTTTGGGGAGAATTGGCCCACCTCATTTTTCCATTTGATCCCATTCAAATATCCATACAGGGTCATATATGCTCCTGTGCATACATTATAGATGGGGGAGGGAAGGATAGTCTTAACCTTTGTTTTCTGTAGTCTGGTTTCTGGTCAACATACTGGGTTTTTTACAGTGATATCAGTGTTCTATTTTTTCCCTTCCTTTCACCTCCTTTTTTCCTTCATTCCAGTTGGACACAGGAACCAAACTTTTTTGTTTGTCATTTTTCTAGTTATTTTTCCTGTCTCTCTTTGATGGGAAGCTGCAGAGTCATAGCTTGCCAGCAACAGCAAGATCTTCATGAGGTATTTGAGAAGTCCTAGTGGAGGACCTGCCACATGTAAAGAAAATATAGAATAAATGCAGGAAATATGCAGCCAGTGCTTTGCTTTATGGATTGTCCTATCACACATCGCACAGAACTGTTCACTCCATTATTTGTGGGACTGTTCTTGAATATTTTTTCATACAATTATCCCCTTCCTCGCAGTTCTTCACAGGAAACGAGGCAATAGTTTCATGCAGGAACTGGATTGGAGCAGACCTGCCTTTTGAGAAAATTCAGGTCTGTTTTGGAGGTTCAGGCCCTCTTCTAACCTGAACCAATCATGGGTTAAGTTTTGTCCCATAGTTTTGCAGGAACCTTTTCTTTCTAAAGACTCTGTTTTTGGAGTCTGTTGCTGAAAGCGAGGGCAGTGAAGGACCAGAAGCTGAAGCTCCCCTCCCATCTTCTTGTGAAGGTGCTTTTCCTACCACCGATTCCTGGACTTGGACAACTTTCAGCAAATCAGTGCATGTCAGCACCCTCAAAAACAGAGAGCCAAAGCGAACTTGTGCAGCTGCAGCGCTTCAGACGCTCTGAAGCGTGACTTACTTTCTATATCGGGGCTCTGCGCACACTGCTGGCTGGCAAGCTGCAAAGGTAACCGCCCAGAGAGGGGAAGGCAGTGGCTGTGGGGCGAGCTGTAAATACAGCAGTCTGTGAATCAAACCGCGCTCTCTCTCCCACCCTCTCTAGAAATCTATCGAGCTGGCAGGCTGCCCCGCTTGAAATGGATGTGGAAAATATTATGTAAGTTTGCCCTGTGCACTGTGCTGACAGCGTAGGCACAGGCGGGTTTCGGTTACACTATCTGCCCCGGCTATTTTTGGTGACCAAAGGCTTCTTTCTTTAAATCTACGTCTCTATTTCCTCCCTCCCCCCCATCCTTATTTATTTCTTTCCCCTCCC
>NW_009935889.1:199547-201549 GCF_000696875.1 Nestor notabilis
CCCCCCGATAACAGAATGCAACTGAACATCTGCACACAGGAAAACAACACCAGCAAAGCTGTTTTGGGCTATTCCCTTCTTAAAGCAAACAAACAAACAAAACTAAACCTGCAGGAGGAGGGATATATTGCCTCTAACAGTAGCCAAGCACCAAAACAGGCGGTCTCAGCTCCCCTCCCCTAGTTATATGCTGTGTCAATACCTCCCTCTGCTGAAAGCTCTACATTCTTCCTCTCTTGCTTGACTACTTTTTTTCCTGTGACGGGACTCGTACAGATCAGGCGCAGCCTGTGATATATAATGTGTCTGCTCTAAGGAGAGCATAAACTTGAACTGTTTGTCCTTCCCCAGCATGACTGTTTGCAGGCTTGAATCTGACATTAGGAAAAGATGATAATTCAGAGTCAGATGACTTTTAAAAATAATCTTTAAGGAACTTCTATGCTGGAATTCAGCCCTTGCCAAGGGACATGCTGTTTAAAGACAATTCTATGTGTGTGTGCCTTACGACTTCCATTTATTTCCTTCAGTTTTAGTCAATTAGTTTTTGTTCTAGAAATAGTAAAATTGCAGCATGGTTTGTGATCCATTGTGCTGCATAAACTACCATGTAAAACCTTCAGTGTTGTGTTACCCAAACAGATTGAATTATCTTAATGGTTGGAAAATCTATGAATCATCTCAGCTACAGCTGCTGTGGTTATTAGGGATTGTAAAGTCATGACTTGAGTTTTTCAGAGGCTGTGGGATTAGGGACCTGAGATGGTCATTTCTCATCTCAGGTGATTATAGGAGAAAGATTTGAAAGTGACCAGCAGATTTGATTTTCCTGTTTCAGGTACCCCAAATTGACACACCAAAAAGAGCAGCGACTTTGTTAAGAGTGAAAGAGTGAACCTAGTGGAGAATTGGGCAACTTCCACATGTCTCAAGTGAAGTCCCTAATTTTAATAGAGGACTAGAAGAAAAAGGCCCTGGTTCATAAAGAGTGTTTTTCCTTTATGTCCACCCATCCCTTCAGAAACTGAGTGTTTCAGGAAAGGCTGATGCACTGCAAAGCAATAGCTAAAGCTGCAGCAGTTCACAGCTGGTTTTAATTAATAATCCTTAGTATTTCCTCATTCTGCTCAGCTGCTTCAGGGGCAGTGGAGTTTTCTGTCTATTATATGGCAGATGGCAACAACCAGTTTACATCAACCTGGCTTGAGGAGAAGTACAAATCAGGTCATTCCTATTGACTTTTTCAACAGCACTTTATTAATGTCTTCAGGGACTTTGGTGGTGTTAGAAGTGAGAGGAGGAATAAATCACACAAGCAAATAAATATCAGAGGAAAAAGAATCAATTCTGTGAACAGGCAAATTGTCCTGATTGGGTGAGGGTTAAAAAACCAACACACAGGCAAGGAGAAGGTAGAAGGCAGGCAATAGGGTGCAGGAAGGAGCACAGCTGTAGGGAATACAGACACTCAGGGGGAGCTCATATAAGGAAGAGAAGGAATCATCATCACATGGGTGAAGTTTTCAGGAAGGTGCCGTCCTATGGAGACTTGTGAGGAGAACTGACCCAATAAAGAAAGGTCAGTACCTGCTGCAAAAATGATAGTGGGAATTAGGTTTTGGAGGAAGAGAGGGCTGTTTGACACAAAGTGTGCTGTGAGTTGAGGTTTTTATAGCTCTCTGGAAGATGACTTCTCCTAGCCGGGGAAGGCTTGGCTAAGGAAGCCTGGCTTGAAGAATGGCACCCTGTAGAGAAAAAGAGGTGTCAAAGATGCCTGTGGGTTAATGTGCAAAATACTGTGTCTTTTTTTGATTGCCTCATGTTGGATATTTATAACTGGTGGAAAAACGTTAACAAAATTACTGCGTAAATGGAAGGAAAGCCTTGGCATGCATTTGTACTTGATATTTCTTCAAAATGATGTGATGTTTCGAGTTTATTTGGATATTAAGTCCCTCATACACAGGTTCTATAGGATACTGGATGTGGATGTGTCCTGCTG
>NW_009935889.1:201580-208499 GCF_000696875.1 Nestor notabilis
ACTGAGAAGAAAAGGTGCAAATTTACTTTAAGGGCTAATAGAAAAAGGGATCCCTACTGATTTTTCTGGCCCTTGGGGGTTTCGGATATGACAAGGTTTCTAGGATTAGGTTGGATGTTGTTATTGCTAAGGAAAAACGTGTATTTTTGCCTCAGAATTTTAGGATGCAACTTCCCATTCTGTACTTTGGTGATTACTTAGATACTGTGAGTGCCCAGCTGAATGTGTCTTCTAAACAGAGATAGATTTAGATGGGGGAAAGCAGGCTACAAAATGTGCATCCTAGCTGTAATAGAACAGTCAGAAACACATCTGGAATGCTGTGGGAATATAGTTGTTTGCAGTCAGGTGAGTGACAAAGTCTAAAGCGGTGACTCAGTAGGTATCTGCTGCTGGCTTTGGGTCTCCAGTGCTAGGAGGTTGAGTTCTATGAGCTGTGGAAAGTTTCCCCACAATCTTCAAGACTTCAGGGATGAAAGCCCTTTTTTGTAAGACAGATGAAATAAGGATGTGAAAGGCTTTCATAACTGAAAACTCAATTCATTTTGTGACTGTTTCAGACAACAGGGTATATATTTCCATAGGCTTTTTTGCTCAACACAGTGGCCTCCTAATGAAGCTGTATTTTAAGTATCAAAATAGTCTGAACTATCTGGGCTTTCAAAGCATGAAGCACATGAATGTGTAAGATACCTAGAGCAACTTGCTTGGGGCATGCTTCTCTTCCAAATCATGTGTCTCGTTTATGTTGGCCAGAATTAGAAAGCAAACCAAAAGGCTCAAGGAAATGGAACATATATCTGAAAGGACCATTATCAGTTATGCTAAATGCTCAGTGAAATGTGAGATCAGGCAAATCTCAATTGGTTTCAAGTTTTCTTGGAGACGAAACTCAGATCAGGTTCCTCGAGATTTCAGGAATTTCTGAGCAAACTTAGACCTGCTGATTACTTAGAACTTAAATAGCGGCTTTACAAAACGTGTTCAAAGCACTTGCTATAAACATTAGTACATTCCCACAGCACCCATGTGATTTAAGAAGTTTGATTAGCCTCTTTTTCCAATGCAGCCCACAGGCAAACATAGAAGCAGACTTGTTACAGGTCTTAGTATGTAATGATGCAGTTGAGTATCTCATCAGGTGACTACCCTCAATAGGTAGGCCCTCTAGGTTCTTATCTGGTTTTTAAGGACCTACATACTTTTAAGAATGTTGTGCCGAACAGGTTATCTTGGTGATGTCTGGTTGTGAGGAGCTATCTGCAATAAACGCTTTGTGATAATAACATAGGTCCTATTTTTACTTTGTAAATTGATTTTATATTCATTTTAATATACCTGCCCATTGTGCAGACTGCGAGGTGAGATATTAAATAGAGCATTTGTGAATAAATCAAGGTTTGCTCTGTAAATACTACGATTTGAATCCTGGTGCTGTTCTCACTGTCCCTCAATCCAATGGCTTCAAAGCCCAGTGAGATGTGCAGTATTTACATGTGAATATTTGGGTGAACACATACTAATGTGCATCTTCTGCCAATTGTTTATTTTTGGCAGGGTCCCATAGAAAAACAGTCTGCATTGTCAGAGTAGTTCACTTGGATGTGGATGTATGCACGCACTTCTCTGCTGTTGGTCCCCAAAGGAATCATACAATGTACATGTGCAAAAGACACAGGATAGGCTCTTCATTAAGTCACTGAACCAGGAAACCAGGAGAGTTAACTCCTGTTCCTGACTCTGTGTAGTTCTGTCTGTGAATCTGGGAAATCCAATTAGGGAAACCGAGGCACATGAAATCTATCACTAAAGCATGAGACACGAGTAATTTTGGTGTCGTATTTGAACACTTCAAATTAGCACTAAAAAACCCAAACCTGTCTTGAAAATACTATTAAAACTGACTTTGAAGCCTTGAAACGCATGTGTCCAAGTACAGAAAATACTTTAAGGATTATAGATATGGGCCCCCCAAAATGTTGCTTTGACTGCTTTTCAGTAACAAGCAAGTTTGGCAGTATTGGAAGACAGATCTGTATTTATTCTGTTAATTACTCTTGAAATATAATGTTTGTAGAACTCTCTATCAAAGCTTCACATTTTTGCCTGAAACATCCCTTTCTGATGTGGGGCAAATAAAAAATGCTGTTTATACTTTGACTTTTTTAATGACGACCCAATTTGTGTACAGTCTTAGCGCTATGCCAGCGTAAAAGAATCCTTCCTTTCCAAAACCACCAGAGAACTGAAACTCCTCTTATCCTTTGTTCTGATTAGTTATATCCACATGCTTTTAGCACCTGTAAATGCTTTGGATACTCTGTTTTGGTTTTAGTGTCAGTACTCTTATTTCTCTGCTTCTTCATTGAGGGGGGTTATATTTAAACATGTAATCCTAGGAATGTTAGGACTAGTGAAGCCTGATGTCCTATGGTTTTCTCCTGTTAATATAGCTAGGAAAGGTTTTGTGCACTGTGTTTTCATAACCTGTCTCCTTTCTGTGCAGATGCCTGGGTGTCTTATGGTATGTAAGCTCATTGTTGCTTTTCCATTAAAATGTCTACCAGGAAGTGTTCCTGTTTCCGTAAGGGAATGTCCCAAGTGTGCAAGAAAAAACTAGTTCTAAATTACTTCTCCAGGTTAATTGCCTTAAAAACCAGACGGGTGGTTCAGCCCTCCTCCTTGCTCTACCTGGCTGCCCACCTTAAATACACAATTTAGGATCACCTAGGTCAGTTTAGGAAACCTGCCTTAAAACAGATGAGGTCAATAGAGCTGTTAGATCTTTGAACTTCACCTCTTCCTGAGCCATAGAGGCAACATACCTTGAAATTCCTGTATAAATCCTTGAGCAGTGATTCAGGAATCCGATTTCTTCTTTTAAAGGAGAAATTAAGGCAGAGGCTTAATGGATGACATCTCTTTCTAGCTGTACCATTTAAATTCTAGTTGCAGCCTGATCCATTTCTCTGTTCTCGATCTTGCTCCAGCTGTACAACCTGTCACCTTGCCAGTCCTATAGCGCTTCAGGCACCTATTTTTGTGTGTCTGTTCCTCTTTCAGCCCAGAATTCCAGCTCTGGACTGGCCAGTAGCAGGTGCTGGGGGTGAAGCAATTGGCACCCACCTATCCAGACACAAGGGCATCCGTTCTATCTGTATGGGATACAGACACTGGGATGGCTTTGTCTTCGTCCTTCATTCAGAAACCGTGATTGACAACTGCACGTGTGCTGCTGCCAAGGTCAGGCTGTCTTTGGGAGGATGTTTCATCACCACAGGCACCTGACTTGGCATAAGATTTAGGGACCTGGCCCATCTTTGACATGGTTCTGGCAGTCTGAAAAGACTTTCTTGCAAGACATCAGCTTGCAGAGTTTAGCCAGGTGACAGCTTTAGTATTTGACAGCTATCAAGAGCTTTGATCAAGGAAGAAAGTCTAAACCCCACCAAGAGCATCAATAACTGGTCATAATACTTAATGAAAGATAATTATTTTTTTCTACTGGTGAATATGCTGATTCTGAGGGATTTGGCTTAAAGACATTAGAGATTCCTTACACTGTTTTTGTTTTGTAAAGCAGCTACAGGTATGACTTACACGGATCAGCCTATTTTAACATGGGGAAGGAGGGATGGCCCTGAAGGCAGACCAGGTTGCTCAGGGCTTTATTCAGACAGATATTCAAAACCTGTATGGATAGAGCCTTCACAGACGCTTTGGGAAACTCATTTCACTGTCATCATGGGATGGAGAGTTTTTCCTTGAAACCAGTCTGAACTTCCCTTTTTTCCAAATTACGTGTCTCATCATCCCAACACGTTTGGGGAAAAAGGTAAAAGGATCATAGAATGGTTTGGGTTGGAAGGGACCTTAAAGATCATCTAATTTCACCCCACCTCTGCCATGGACAGGGACACATTACACTAGAGCAGGTTGCTCTAAGCTCTGTCCGACGTGGCCTTGAACACTGCCAGGGATGGGGCAGCCACAGCTTCCCTGGGCACCCTGTGCCAGCGCCTCACCACCCTCATACTGAATAATTTCTTCTGAAGATCTTGTCTAAATATCCCTTAAAGCCATTCCTCTTTGTGCTGTTCCTACAGTCCCTTGTCCAAAGCCCCTCTCCAGGTTTCTTGTAGCCCCTTTAGGCACTGGGAGCTGCTTTAAGGTCTCCCCAAAGCCTTCTCTTCAGGCTGAACAAGCCCAGCTCTCTTAGCCTTGTCTTCGTAGCAGAAGTGCTCCAGCCCTTGGATCAATTTCATGACCTCCTCTGGACGATTCCACATGCCTCTTGTGCTGGGAGCTCTAGAGCTGAACACAGATGGGTCTCATGAGAATGGAGTAGAGGGGGAGAGTCACCTCCCTTGACCTGCTGGCCATGTCGCAAGGAAGACTAAGTTGACGGAAGGAAAAGATAGCCTTTGAGAGTAAGATGTTATTCTACTAGTATCACCTCACTCTCACCCTTGAAAGCAGTGGAGAGATTATTTGTAAAGAGGGCTAGAGAGAGAGTGAGGTGTAGAAGCTTAATGTGTTGATTGCAGGTTACACATTTAGGAGCTGGCGCTGCAGGAGATAGTGCAGCTGGGAAAATATGCACAGCACTCCTGCTTTGCAGGAGGAAAGGAAAGGTGAGGAAATCTGTGGGTTGGGCACTACTGTCCTACTTCAGGATCTGAGACTGAGACGACACAATGAGTTGATCCTAGTGATAATCTTTGCAAACTGGTACAGTTTTGAAGCAGATGTTTTAGTATGATATAGTTCTTTGAGCTGTTTACTATCCTCAGTTGCCACTTATTGAGACTAAAGCTGCATGAATCTACATGCTTTCTCTTGTATTACTGGGTACTGAACTCCTGAGTATATGCCAGCTTTTCTCCCAATTCTGCAAGTTGGAGTTTCAAAGCACTGACCTAATTTTAAGATAAAAGACTGCTGAATATGTTCTGAGGTTGCCTATCAACTCTTACCAAGGCCTTAACACACCTCTGAAATGACAGCGTTATGTTGAATACAGCATGCTTTTTCTTATCTTACTATGATGATATTTTAGTTACAGTGCTCTACTCAGGAGTGATTTGAAGTAAACCAAGTCAATAAGATGCTTAAATGCTGCACTGCTTTATCTGTCTTACAGTATTTTAAGTTATACTTGCTCTAAGACAACCACTTTGGAACAGAGCATTTTGCTGCAAGATTTGGTTAGTGCAGGGTTACGTATGTTAGATTACATGGTATGTTTGATTTTTTTTTTTTGTGCGTGTGGTGGTTTATGGTCCCTTGATAGCCATGAAATCATTACTTGTACTCATGACAGGACTGCTAACATATATAAATAATGCGTGCCCCTTCTTTTTTGGTTCCTGATGGTGTGTTGCCCAAAAGTCCAGCTCCAGTAGAAGCAATACACTGCAAAATATAAGTCTTCCTAGCAGTCTGGGTAATAAAAATGTCAAACAGGCTTAGGCAATGATGCTAAAGCTTTTCTATAGAAGCTTGTGTCACAGGATAAATATGAGCGTGGGTTTTAACCCACACTGTTTCAAAGACTTGCTTCAGCTGGATCAGAGGAATAGCGAGCTATGTTGTTTCTCTCTGTATGATTTTCAGCAGCAAAATGATGTTGAGACAATTTTATTCCACAGATTTATAGATTGTGTGTTTGAAGGGGAAATGCACAAAACCTGCTATAGGTATTCTAAACAACAAAGGAAAAGCCTAGGTTTCAGGTGCTGTTAGAAGGCAAGGGTGAAGTTAGTAATCTTTTATTATAATGACTGGCTTAACATGAGGGCAAAGAAATGTCCTTTTGGCATAACTGACTGCAAATGCAACATGCACTGTTGTGTCTAGAGTTTTCATCTACATTATCTATATCACTAGCCCTTGTTCTCACCCATAAATCCAACTTATCAGACACCTGCTGGAAATATAACATAGCAGAGAGGAAATTGTCTGGGGGGGTCCTAGAGTGTGTGGAAGATAACTTCCTAACACAGCTGGTGAGTGAGCCAGATAGGGAAGGCGACCTGTGTGGACATTCTCTGTGGGCAGAAAAGGACTTGTGGATGATGTGATGGTTGGAGGCCGTACTGGGCATAGCCATCACAAAATGATAGAGTTTTTGATTCTCAGAGATGTAAGGAGAGGGTTCAACAGAATGTCTGCCTTGGACTTGCGGAGGGCAGACTTTGGCTTGTTTAGGAGAGGGCTGACGGAGTCTTTTGGGAGGCAGTGCTGAAGGGTAAAGAAGTCTGCTGTTGTCATCCATTTTTATATTGACAATAGCCAGGCTTGCTGGCAGTTGCCTTGCAGTCTGTAAGCACCCACCAGCAAGTGCATGATGTCTCACTCTTTTAGACAAAGTTAGAACATTTCAAAAGCTCAGCTGAAGAGAAAATGGAACAGGAAGTACAAAATGAGACCACGTGCCCTGGTGCTGTCTTCAACCTATTTATATCTAATAGACCTGTCCGTGCTTCCACTGAAGCTGATGGAAAAATTGTTTTGCTTAATGGACTATATTAGTCTTAATTAAATCCTTGTTTTAACGATATGTTCTGAATTTTCTTAACACCTACTTCTAGAAATTCCCAAGAGGGTGAGATTTTGGTGTGCTGTTTGCATGTAAAAATGCCAAGAAAGCACATTATACCCTGGGCAGCTCAGAACTTCAGCCCTCTCACTTGACAAGCAGATAAGTTGGAGGGAAGCAGTCACCCCCCATTCTCCTCCTGCCTGATATTCTGGGGTTTTGGGGGTTGGAAATATTTAAAAGCCTGGAGCAACTGGTAGCTTTGTGTCAAAGTGATGTTTGCGGTAGCACTGGATGAAGTTCATTAGACTGCTAAGGCAGAGCAAAACCCATGCAACTTCTAGCTTCTTATCACATTCATATTTTATATATATATAT
>NW_009935890.1:0-3068 GCF_000696875.1 Nestor notabilis
TCCCCCTGCTGGAATTACCTTTCCCCTAGTTCCATCTGCTTTTGGCAGCTCGAAATAGTACTTTGTGGACTGTTGCCCTTACAAACCATTATTCATTTCTATGGTCACCATCTGAGACAGATGTAAACTGCTATCCATTGTTAAAATTCAAACAAGTCCACCAAACAATTTAGCTAAGTTAATCTTAACCTTTAAGTTCTGACATCAATTCCGCCCTTTGAGACTTCCTAAAGTTTTAATCTTCAGCAAGTCTCATCTCTATTTTGAATAATCAATACATGAGATTGATGTATTTCCGTGTTAATGAGACTTTTTAAGCATTTGAATATGATACGCACAATGATTATAATGATCAAAGAGCCTTTACAACTTTAATCAGCATGAAAATAAGAATGGGAAAATAGTAATATTAAAGGATCTGTTTCTTTAAATTGTCTATTATTTCTGGTCTAGGTGCAGGTATCTTTTGACTGGTATAATGAATCCAAGAATTCACTCCATCTACTTTTACTACAGTATAAGCTTTTAACAACACAATTTATGGTCCTTTCCACTTTTTTGTCAATGGTTTGTCTTTCCAAGTCTGTATACAAACAAGGTCTTCTGGCTGGAAAGGGTGAACAGGTATATCCAACTGTAACTGATCTAAATACCTATGAAAATAAGATAGAGCTTGCAATAGAGAAATAAAATATTCTTTGACCCCTTCCTATCCTCTAATATATGTTTGGTCTTCTCTTCTTGTGAGCATAATTGTGGGGTATGGTTTTCCATTCATTCTCTCAAAAGGACTTACTTTTTCCCTATTCCTCGGGGTTATCTGGACTCTCAGTAGAGGGAAAGGAAGGACCTCTATCTATTTGAGATGGGCCTCTTGATGTAATATTGAAATTTTCTTTTTAAGAATCTGATCCATTCCTTCCACTGTACCACTGGACTGAGGGGTCCATGAGCTAAGGAAATCCCATTATATATATATAAAAAAATCTTTACTCCCTGCACTATCTCTGCTCTGAAATGAGATCCATTGTCAGAAGGTATTCCTTCTGGAATGCCAAATCTAGGAATAATTTCTTAATTACTTCTCTTGCCCTATTGGTGCGAGGGGAAAGCTTCAGGCCAACAAGAAAAGGTATCCAGTAGAACCAATAAATATTTATATTGGTTACGTCTAGGTAACCCAGAAATATCTATTTGATAGTATTCTCCAGGTGTTATTCCTTGTTTCACATTTCCCCCTACAACCTTTTTCTCAGCATTCATTTCTAAGGCTCAAATTAGAGCAATCAATACAGCTTTCTGGACTGAAGTATTAGGAGGTAAGGGTTAAGTTTCTAGAACAGAATGCTCTGTTACTATTACATATCAAGCACGTTGTTTTCCTTCAGATATAAAACTACTTCCAGCTGTATATAATTCCAATCAAAATCAGAAAGAGGAGAATCTTGTAAATACATCCAAGTGGAATAAACTAGTTCAAGCATTGTCAAACAGTCATGGTGTAATTCATTTTGTTCTAAGATTGGCAGTAAAGTTGCAGAATTTAAGGTGACAGATACTGTAAGAGTGACATCACCCTGCTCCTGCAAAACAGCCTGGTATTTAGCCAGTCTGCTAGGAGAAATTCAGTGATATCCCTTGTTTCCTAGTAGAAAGATTACAGCATGGCTGTAATGGTCACCACTGACCCTTGTTTTAATTTTCAATTCACATACCTGTTCCCCCAGAACTGAGGTAGATTTCCATCCCACTTTTTCATGTCTTCTCCATGATCCCGCAGGTAAAACCATAGGGTGCCCCATGTCATGTACCTCCTACATCTTCCCTCTCATAGAATAGGACACCTTCTGTTAATAGCTAAGATGCAGGTCTGTACATGTGGGGAGCTGGATAGATCGTCTCTCAGTTGCTTGAACTCCTGCGACAGGAGTTTTTCCGCAGTTGAAATGATGGAAGGGATGAGACTGTCTTCAAACTTCTGGAGTTGATGACTCCCTTCATCCACTGTTGGTGCCGCTGCATCCCTCCAGCTCACTGATGCCAATGAGTTGGCATATGATAATGGCACATTCCATGTAAATTTCCGCCACATGGGCCGGGTACATTCAGCTTCACCTGGATCTAAGGGTGCATTCACGGCGTCCGATTTATAATAAATCATCTCTAGAACAGCTAATTCCCTCAGGTATTGGAGGCCTTTCTCTATCGCGCTCCACTTGGCTGAGCGACATGTAACATCATCCTTGTAGAGATAACTTTCTTTCACAGCTGCCAAGAACTGCCTCCAAAGGCTGAGGTCTCGCTTCTCTTTCTCAATCACTTTGTCAATTCCCCCTTCCCTAGCAAGTAATCCCAGCTGCTTGGCTTCCCTACCTTCTAGTTCGTGACTGTTGGCCCCATTGTTCCAGCATCGGAGCAACCAGGTGATGATGTGCTCCCCTGGAAGATGGCTGAAATCTTTTCACATATTCTGCAGCTCATTCAAGGACAGATCGAGAAGTTACCTCTTCCTCCGATTTTTGTCCTAATTTCTCTCATTCCTCCTGTTCTGATGTCACCCCCTCTAATTTGTGCATTGAGTCTTCATCTTCCTTCACTATGTGAGTTGCTTTTCATTTCACGCTTTTTGTTCGCTTTTCCTCTTGCTTATAGGGGCAACTGATATCGGCATGGATTGGCCCTTTGGTTCAGCTGCAGTGCCTGTTACTCGGGTTGGAGTGGTAGATGTGCTCGTTGCTAGGGATGGAGCAGCCACATTGTCTGTTGCTTTGCCATCAGATCCAGAGATATCTTTTTCCTATTCCTCACATAGCAGGACTCTGTAGGTGTAGGCCAAGCCCCAGCACATTGCAGTGATTTGTCCCTCTCTGGTATTGCCAGAATGACAGCATACCTTGTCTAAGTCTTCTGCTAATTTGTCTGGGTTTCACACTTTTCAAACAGGTGAAGTTCCAAAGCACTGGAGGGGCCCACTGGCCTAGGAGCTTGCCCATACTATCCCACACATCCTGCCACTCACAACTGTCCAGCCTCGGGGAAGATCTCTTGGCGGGATTCGTAGACAGTTG
>NW_009935890.1:3117-3416 GCF_000696875.1 Nestor notabilis
CGGAATGTTATGGCCATAGGTAAAACATACGCGGTACATGCAGCAACATGCAGATTCTTGGCAAAAGGAGCAGGCCGGTTTTAAGGGTATTCAAAGGATATTAAAAATTAAAATTCCCAAAATCTACAGTAAATAGCCTGTTGGGGGAGCAGAAGTTGTGAGAGGATGTCTCCTTCACAAGTTGGCCCTCCAAGGGGGGGATAAAAGAGGTGTAATTGTTAAAAATTCCCATTACATGCCTCCCAAAGTAGAGGTCATGACCATGCCAAGACCACATACCAGATCAGTTTTATGATCAA
>NW_009935891.1:0-85081 GCF_000696875.1 Nestor notabilis
CAGCAAAGCTGTATTCCGGCACGGCTTTGGAATTAAAGCCGGCTTTTTGTCCTCCCCTTGTCCACAGCTAGTGCGACGGTGCTGAGGGAGGACCGCCAGCATGTCTCTGGGGAAGGCGGCAGGGCTTCGGGAGGGAGGGAGGGAAGGAAGGAAGGAGCAAGGCCCCCCCGAGGAGTGACTGTGGAGTTCACCTACAGGGAAGTGTCGTTCAGTCATTTATACGTGTGCATTACAGCAAGTCCGGTGCTTCAATACAGTATACAGGTTACAGAATCTTGTTCCGTTTCTGTGCTCTGCAGGAAACCTGAAAGTGTCTCAAGATGTTGTTTGCACCTGATAGGAAATCTCTTCTTAGATAAAGTACTTTTTTCACTGATGTAGTTGTTGATAGTAATAAAGTGATTGTGCATATGTCTGAGTTCTGCAGCTACTTGGAAAAACGTTGTGCCTCTTTTTGTTGTTGAAGACTTCAAGCACAATTTAAAAATAAAAACCCCATTTGCCTTATGTTTTCAGCATTCATTTTATCACTGTTTTTTCTAGAAATATTGTTTAAGCTAAATTTTTCAGGGGTTTTTTCTGGTGTGGGGTTTTTTTTTTGTTTGTTTCTTTGTTTGGTTGTGTTTTTTTGCTATCCAGCCACACACTGGCATTATAAAGACCCTCTTCACACATTGCTTTCCTGTATATTAGAATTTTTGGTTGTTACAGTGTATAAAGCTTGTTTCAATGTATTAAATGTTTTCAATGCCAGAAAACTGCTTTAAACAGATTTGAGTGGAAGGGTATGAAGCATCTGTTCTTCAACTGTCAAATCACCTAAAGGATGACTTTCATAAAGCTAAATTATCAGTTTGTGAACAGCACATGCTTTAGGTATGGTGTCATAGTGGTAAAGGCTGCTTTCTGTATCTCACTTTCACATTGTTTTCCTAATGCACTTTATTAGAAGGACCTTAGTTATTAATTTCAGTACCATATTGCTGTGCCCATTTTCAGTTTCTTCACATGGCATGCTTTGTATTACTTTAAACTGGATTATTTTACAGTAAAGATGTATTTCTTATGTTTATAAGCTGAAATTAAATAAGATATTTATGGTTAGTAAAGCTGTCAGTATTGTTTGTTTGCTTCTACTTTAGCTCCATGTGAAAAGACTTATCATTTTAGTTCATTATCTAGGCTTGAAATTTGGAGGTCTTGAGTGATGTGAAAACATGATGAAAGAACTGTACACTAGAAACACGTATTGAATTTTTAATAGAAATTTTGTAGGGACATGAAGGAATTGCAGATCTCTCTTCGATTAGGCATAGAATGTACACAGGTTTGGTTTTGTTTATTTTTAGGAATTTACTGGTTATTGTATACTTCAGTGACAGTAGCTATGCTAATAATACCTTTAGTCTATGGCAACTTTCATCCCAAAATATGCTTGTATCAATGCTACTTGAAAATGAAGGGATTCCTTTAGTAAAGACAATGGTTCATCCCAGTGTATATGTCTAGTTATTAATTTGAAAACACTAGGGGTACTGTAGCTAGACTTGATTTCCACTACACACACACACCCACACACACACACCCCCCAAATGTATTTAAAACTGCATTTGAGTATGGAAGAAAGTGATGTCTAGATTATGCACTGGCATAATAGTCTGTTTGTCATGCCTATTGCATCATAACAGCATAAAAAGTTGGTAAAACGTTACTGAGCTTTATAAGTCATAATTTGCCTGAGATCATGCCGCTCACCTAGCATTTAATTTCTGCCACCTTCCTTGTGCTGACAGTGTTGGCTATGCAATAAGCCAGCTCAGGGAAATGGATAGTATTTGGTTTCAAGACTGTCAAAAAGAAAAAAATAAAAAAAATCTGTTGAATCATGGGCATCCTTTTTTGTTATGAATGTTTTCCAACTAGAATAGAGGGTATTGAACAGTTGGTATCAGAGCAATCTTGTGGATGGCCAACAGAAGATACATAGTCAAGCAGGAAATTGGACAAAGTAGGGTGGATGAAGAGCAGTTTAAAGGATCCCAGCTTGTAATTGTAGGTGATAATAGACCAAACAAGTGGTAATGGCCATAGCTGCATTCAGCCACTCTTCAAAGGAAGAATCAGCATGGCATTACCATTCCAGCTCTAGTTTTGTACATCTTGAGAGTGTGTAGTCTGGATGAATTAGGGGTTTTAGTAATCTGCATCTCTCAAACTTTTGTGTGCGTGTCAACCTGCATCTTTACAACTGTTGAGTATATTTGCTATAAATCTTTATTCCCTCAAGCAGGGAAAGGGTAAAGGGAAACAGATAGAGGAGAGACCCATATTTAACAAGTAACTGTTCTGAGAATCTCTTAATGGTAAATGCCATACTGAATAGGGCCCTGAAGGTGTGGGAGTTTGTATTAAAAACTTCTAGGTAAGAACTCTGAAAGTTAACAAACTTATATCTAATTTTATTGCAGAACTGAATTAAGAGTCCTGTTAGGGAAAAATATTGTTGGTAGTACATATGAGAAGGCTGGTGAGTGGAGAAGATAAGGGTGTGTCTAAAGCAAATAGCTGACCAGGAAAATTAAGGCTGAATAACTTCTTTTTTGCTCTTTGTAAGGTCAGAGTGATGCATGCATTTCATTACAGGCTTTCCCAACCATGTCAAGATGTTTAAAATTTCTCTTTGGTCCTGAAATATCATACAACAGAACCTTCAAAACATTCCCTATTGTTTTGGGTTGGGTCAGACTCCTTATCCTGTCACAGGGACCTTGGTTATACTAAATCCAGCTGAATTCAAGCGTTTCTTGTTGCAAAGCAATCCCCTGTGCCAAGTGGAAGACACTTCACTTCCTAAGACTTTCTTTAGTTCTAGGTAGTTGAGTAGGCAACTGTTTTGTTATTTTTAGTTGTTCTTTGCTTCTGTGTTGACTGCTCTTTTTTAATTGGGAGAAATTAGACATGAAATTTATAAAATAGTCGTGCATCACGCAAGCCTGAGATTGTGTTCCTGTTTTTAAAAAGGAAGTTGGTTAAAATAACATGCTGTGATAAACAGTAAGCAGTTTCTGTATTCATTATTTATAATCAGCAGAAACTGGAGGAACTAAGCAAACAAAGACCTTTATTTTGTCCAGACTTTGATTTGAGAAAAGCTGGCTTAAACAGAGTGCTTTAAATTGTGAGTAAAAAAGAAGCTTGCCACTTCTTGGACCAAAAAAGTAATAGCATTGTAAAAGAAAAAAGTATTAAAACGGGATTTGAGAACAAAAGGACAATAAAATGGATCCTAATAAATAGCACATCCTGTAATAGCAAAATACGGCTTATTGCAGTAAAACTGTGTTTAAGTTCCTAAGAACAGAAGATCTGAGTTCAGGAGACTTTTTATTTAATTGGATGGAGAATTCTTGAGCCATTGAGGCTCATTTAATAAACTCTGGAATGCTAGAAGAATGAGGGGACAGGCACAACTAATGATGTGTTTTATTTGAAAAACCCAAACAGGATGACTGGAGGAGGTCTGAGATTGATAATTAGAAGAATTGTAGGCTGAAAGGCCTGAAAAATGCATTGTGCAAAGAAAGGTACCATAGTTAACATCAGCTAAGACTTTTAGTGACAAGTGAGTCCAAAATATACTTAAATCATTATTTGCCCATAAGGAAGCCTTTTTCTTTTCTCTAAAAAAAAAAAAAGTCAAACTCATTAGTACATCTGAGCATTGAGGTTTTAAAGCATCTAATGATAAGTTAGTTGGATCTAGCAGGCTTTTTCTACTGAATGTGGTTAGTTTCTGTCTAAATAATCAAAAGAATACCCACTTAAGGTTTGCAGGTGGCTTGCCTACAGGAATAGATGTGGAAGAAAATGATCAGGAGTATTTAGGAAACGTGATGTACCTGAACTTAACATGAATTTTTAAGTTGTCAACTGTTCGTCCTAAAAGTGAATGCCTGTGATGTGGAAAGTGGAATATAAAAGGAATCTAAGGCGTCTTGTTGGTGACCAACTACCAAAATAAGGATAAGCTTAATCCATAGACATATAGTGGCTATCAAATGGAATGAGAGAAATGCTAGGCATTTCTGTATGGCATTAGATACGATGTCCTCTGCTATTGTCAACACCTCAGAAAGTGTGATGACAGACTTCAAGTGGTCTTAAAACCTACTTTGTGGTTTGTTATTTATCCAAAACTACCTTGCATTTGAGAAAAGAAAAAAAAATTCACTGATTTATTATCTTTTTTTTTCTATTAGGGATGCTGTCAAGTGATTAGATACAATCTGAAAATACATAATGTCTAGCTAAAATTCTTTTTTCTAGCTCATTAGTGTAGCAAACAGATCTGACAGTGTAAACAGATTGGAATTAGTATAAATTTTAACACTAAAAGTAATTTTCTCAACAATTTATGGGGTACTATAGTGTGTGCTTTGATCCTCCCAGTCTTTACATAAAGTTTGTAAATACTGAATTGCTGTCTAGTTCAGTTAGAAGTCTATAGATAAGGCTTAGGACTTTCAAGAGTCTCTGTGCTGTGTTGTGAACCATTTCATGTTATTGATTGAAGATAGAATCATAGAACAGTTAGAGTTGGAAAGGACCTTAAGATCATCTAGTTCCAACCCCCCTGCCATGAGCAGGGACACCACACACCAAACTATGTTGCCCAAGGCTCCGTCCAGCCTGGCCTTGAACACCTTCAGGGTTGGAGCATTCACAACTTCCTCGGGCAACCTCTTCCAGTGCCTCACCACCCTCACTGTGAAGAACTTCTTCCTTAGATCTAACCTAAACTTCCCCTGTTTAAGTTTAAAGCCATTACCCCTTGTCCTACCACTACAGTCCCTAATGAAGAGTCCCTCCCCAGCATCCTTGTAGGCCCCCTTCAGATACTGGAAGGCTGCTATGAGGTCTCCACGCAGCCTTCTCTTCTCCAGGCTGAACAGCTCCAACTTTCTCAGCCTGTCTTCATACGGGAGGTGCTCCAGTCCTCTTATCATCCTTGTGGCCTCCTCTGGACTTGCTCCAACAGCTCCATGTCCTTCTTATGTTGAGGACACCAGAACTGGACACAATACTCCAAATGAGGTCTCACGAGAGCAGAGTAGAGGGGCAGGATCACCTCCTTTGACCTGCTGGTCACGCTTCTTTTGATACAGATCATTCCAAGTTGTCCTCAGCCAGACCTGGATAACTGTGCTCCACAATTAGAGAAACAAGGGATTGTGCTGCTGGATCAGATGAAGCAGGTGTTCATCTTAGTGGTGACCTTGGAAGTGATGGAAGCTTTGAAAGTGTCATGTACATATCCGAGTGGTAAGGAACTGAGAACACAAAGCTAAAAGACCTTGTTGAGGATTATTAACCTGAGACATTCTTACAAGGATGTTTGTTTGCAGTTTAGAACAAGTACCTCCCTTCTCTGTCTGCTTCACATAATACACTGGCCTTCCTATGGATGGTTACTTTGTTGAGATGAATAATTCTGTATAGAACTGTATTAGCTTAATTCCATCTTGCAAAGTTTTGTCATCACATGGTGAAGACATGAGGCATTTCAAGTAAGGGAGAAGGTAAAAAGTGAAAAACAGCAGTTGATTATAATTTACTACATTGTAGTACATGAGAATTGATTCCAGTGGTGACTGTCTCTGTGCCTTTAGTTTTGTGGTGTTAAAGCTAAACAAAGCCCTTTTGATATGAACAGTACTATTTTAGTATGACATGATGCTGCATAGCTTTTTCAAATGGTACATGTTTGCAAATGTTTTGCAAAACTAAAGTTTTCTCATAAATTGTGTGCCAGCTGTGTTTTTACATCTTGGTAGGCTTATGTTCTTTGATTCTTATTTTTAAGAAAGACGTTTACTGACAGCTTTGTATTTAGAGAGGACTCTGGCCTTACACAAACTAGCTCTTCCCCAGAAAATACATAGCTGACCACCTCCCCACACTTCAAACAGAAATATGAATATTATATAAATAAATACTACTGCGTCTTCTTCATGATTCTTCCCTCTCCCCCACACTAGTGACCTTTAAAAGTTTTGTTAGAAAGTGGGTTTGAGATTTTTTTTTTTCTTATTTCTTAAGAGACATTGAGTGTTAGAAGAAAAATTCATATATAACTTCAAGTCACTCTTCGTTCTGCCCCAAATACATACACCCTTACCGTGTGAAAGTATGTAGGCAGTAGCTCTGGAATAGGCTGTTGCTGTGTGGTGGGAGACTGTTCTCATTTATTAAAGCATTTTGTATGTTCAGGATTGTCCTTGCTTCTTATAGTTCAGCTGTACTCATTTTTCAAAGCAATAACCTAATTGCTTGTACTAATTAAAGCCTGTTAGCAAAGCAGTACAGTATTTAGGTCAGCTTTTCTTCAATGTCCTTTTGTGTTTGTGCCTCCTGTTCCTGGCATTTCCCAATTGCTGCAGGTCCTCTTTTCAGACTTCCAGTGTGTCAGCTTTTGTTGTGATGCTTGATGTTCTACTGCTGTCCTGTTCTGCTTTACACTGCCTGACCCATTTTCTATATTGTCATCCTGTACCTCTAGTAAAGACAAAAGGCTGGCAAAATTCAGATAGCGTCTGTCAGAGATGTACATAACTAGGTGGGTTTTAACTGGTCGAGTGTAGAGTGGGCAGTCTGAGTTATTCTTTGGTTGGAGTGATCTGTAGGTTGGTGTCTAGCTTACAAGCCTGGTGAAGGTGCAGGGAGCATTACCACCTAGCAGAAGAGAAGGTTAGCCCCCAGAAACTTTCTTCGGGTTCTCAAATCGCTTGCTGCTATTTCCAGATGTGTGTGAATGTTTGACGTTGAACACTGACTGGGAGTGGATTCTCCGTTGTAGGAGAGGGCATCTCTCTATGGGGTATGTAAAAGGAACTGTGTATTGTTCTCCTGCAGTTAATCTCTTTTTCTTCTTTTCAGTGTTAGAACTTCTAAGTTGATGCTTTCAAGATGCAGTGTTCTTGTGCAAATACTGTTTAGTTGACAAAACATTCTTAATGGGATAAGTGACACATTGCTTGACTCATACAACTTGTGCCTTTGATTTCCCATTGTAGCATGGAATTTTCTGGTGTAGCAGAGCAACTATTTATTTATTTACTTTAAACCTATTCCATTCCACTCTCGAAGTGAGTCTTATCCTCAGCTTGGCCATCACTTTCATGGTTATGCCTTCTCTCTCAACTCCCATGTCTGACTGTCCCAGTCTTCGTATAAAAATTCCTCCTGGGATTTCATTCTATCATGTGAAATGGAACTTATTTATTACCAACTGACCTGACAGTTGTTCATGAAGATATTTCTCATCTTTCTGGAGCAGAAGATCTTGAAACTTTTGAAAGAAATTGAACCTTGGAGGAGGACAATATTTTTAAAGAAAGCAAACGAGAAGTACAGAGGTCTCTTCCTCACACTGCTTTCATTATCAGTATTTGTCTTCTCTGACAAGGTTAGACTGTTCTCTAGGAACAGTGTTTTTGAGTTTGGAAATCAGCTAGCACACTGTCTGAGGAACAGCTATAGAAGAAATCTATTTAAACAAATATTTTCCTGCTGTCTTTTCTTCTATTAGGAAGTTCTTTCTGGAGTTGTGGTCATAACAAGTAAGGACACAGTCCAGCACCAAGGTATCTCACTGACAATGGAAGGATCAGTAAATCTGCAGCTTAGTGCCAAAAGTGTCGGTGTGTTCGAAGCCTTCTATAACTCTGTCAAGGTAAGACCTGTGAAAGGTAGTATTTTTAGCAGAAAACCTTTGTCTTTTTTCTCAAATTAAATCTTTCCTTAATGACTTTCAGGTAGTTATAGCACTTCATGCTATGTAAATCATAGAAAGCAGAGAAATGCTCGGTATTATCTAGTGATATGTGATGACGTTTTGGGGGAGGAACTCGCACTGGTTTAAGAATTTCCTTTGGGGCTGAAATACAGTAACAAATAGTATGGTTGCTGAATGATGCTCTGTGCTGTGAATAAGCACCTGAGTTGCTCAAAATTCAGGAAGTCCATTCAGTGGGTGTTGCTGGTTCTTGAAATGGTGGGGCTGTCACTCTGCTTCAGCCTAAACCTCTGAATGTTTCTCTTTGCAGCCTATTCAAATTATTAACAGCACTATTGAAATGGTAAAACCAGGGAAGCTTCCCAGTGGCAAGACAGAAATTCCGTTTGAATTTCCATTGCATACAAAGGGCAACAAAGTTCTGTATGAGACATATCATGGTGTCTTTGTTAATATTCAGGTAAGGCAGTCATATCTGTAAAGAAAATCTGAACTTTAGTTATTTGCAGCATGTATTTACTCTAAAGCATCTTTTATGTCATGGAAGCAGAGGCTAAAGTTTTGCAATAGTTTTCATAGTGCAGTATCTTTTCTGTACTTTGAAGTATGAGCAGAAAGTCAAAGATCCTTTGAAGTAAGTAGCTTCTAAGCTTCTCTTTATTAATACAGCATTCTTCTGGTGTGTACTGTGTTTTCTAGATATAATTTAAGATTAAAAATAATGAAACATGTTAACCTTTAGAGTACTGGCTTCTGGGTAGTTTCTAGTTTTTGACTTTGAGTTTCTAGGAGTCAACACTTTCCACAGGTGGTAACACTTCTTAAATGTGGCAGAGGAACCATCCTGACACCTCAGAATCCTATCAATATAATGTTGCTTTAAAAAAATAGTATTGTGATGTCTGTTCCCTTTTCCAGCAAGTTTAAGCTTTTCATTGGAAGTAGTTAATAGTAATGAAACTAATTAGATGTAACATGGGAAGTATGAGAGAGAATTAAAAGGATACTGGAAAGAGGAGTTTTGGGTTAAGAAAGAATAAAATGTGTTTGCCATGCTTGTAGATCTCGTCTGTACGGGTTTTACAGGGTTCTGTCTTTTACAGGGTTCTGATTCTATCATGAAAGAAGTTGCATTTACTATTTTGTAGATAATCTGTATAGTGGTACATACCCAGATACAAGTGTGTGTACTGCTAGCCTAGTACCAGTGAGACTTTGTTAGCACAGTAGACATCCAATTACTGCTAATAATACTAAAATGTTAAAAATTAAGTTTATTGACTTACCAGACACATTTTAAGACATAGGGATAAATCCTACAGGAACAAAGCTACTTAGTGTTCAGAGTCTGTTTTCCTACGTTCATTTATGAGAAGTATCCTCTAACTAGAGGAAATCTTTCCATCTCTTAGTGTTTCAGGCCTTCCATAATGGAGTAAATCTTTAAAGAATGATGACATAAACAGAACAGCAACAAGACGTCTTGCCTGGAATACCTTTACAGAGCTACTGTAGTATATATTTGATCCCTCCTTATGTTATAGATAACTGCATTTTCTTCATGAAAAAAGACGGCACCACAGTGTCCTTTTGTTCAAAACACAGTTTTGATATTTGACCTTTTTTGGTTAAAAATTGTCTTACCATAGGTGGGTTCATTTGTTTGTGGTTTGGGTTGGGGTTTTTTGTGTGTGTGTCTGTGTGTTTGTCAGGTTTTTTTGTTTGGTTTTTTTGAGGGGAAAGTCTTCAGCCATTTCTTGAATGTAAATATTGTGTTAGACAATGCTTTTTCTTACCAAGGAGTGAGTTCTGGGTTGAGTTGGGTTTTTTTCTTCAAGGAAAAAGTTGAAGGAGGCATTAAATGCAAAAATTTTAAAACCACTGCTGATGAAAAATCAGTGGGTTATAAAGCTGGTGTTTTATTCTTTGTGTGTGTGTGTGTTTCTTTTGTTTGTTGGCCTTTGTTTTGTGTTTGGTTTATTTATTCTTTTTTCCACTTGTGGCTCACTGAGTATTGGATTTGATGACAAAATATAAACTATTGGATATCTAGCTGAACATACTACAGTCTGGGATTTAAAAACAAACCCTAACAAACCAGAAACCCACAGAAACCCCCCTACCTACTAGCCTATCAGAAGTAACTAAAAGAAAAATTCCCTTGTTTTTTGTCTACATCCAGATGTTTAAGTACTTCTCATATGTTTTTTCAGCCTTGGCTTTCTTCCTAATGTAACATCTGTTGTTTGTAGTAGGTATGCCAAAAATGGGGCAAAACTGGTCGAGTTGCTTTCCATATCCAGATAACTTGCCTATGATCAATATCAGTTGTTTTAAGGTATACTTCAATGGTGAATATTTGTTTTGTTTGTTGTTCCCTTTCTCATAGACATAGCTTCTCTTTACAAGCTGGGGATAAAATGTAATTAAAAGGTTAATCATTAGATTTCAGCCAACCTGTGACAGTTGTGATCTCCTGAAGAGGAAGATGTAGTGTTGAGGTGCTGTTTAAGAAACACTTCCTAGCCCTCTGTCCAAGTCCAAATTTAGAAGCAAGCCTCTCTTTCTTGATCTAGGTACTAATATGTTAGCTGGGGGGTCAGTTTCAAGATTCAGGGCTCTCTTCTTTTGCAGAGACTTTCTAATTATCCACTGATGGGGGGGGGCTGTGGGCCAAATTGCAAGGCCTGTGTAGTCTTGCTGCCTCATTGCACTGTGTTCCCTGGTCCGAGCCAAGTGTAGTGCAGTAATAGAAGGTTTGCTCAACAGTGATCAGTGGAAGCCACAGTCTGTGACGAGAAGGGAAAGGTAATGCTCCCCAGTGGCTTTCTTGCACGTATATCCAGGTTATGTGCAGAGAGACATCATGAACTAGAAGTTGTGAAGCTGCATCAGCACCTAGTTTGACTGCACCTGTTTTTGCCAATTCCTCATCTGTAAAGAAGGAATTAACAAACCAAGCAAAACAAAAAACCCAAACCACCCCAACAAGTTCCCTGTCTTGTAAGGATGTTGAACAAGTGTGTTATAGATGCTGAAGTGTATGATTACTGTGATAACCAAGCTCCTACTGTTTTTCAGTCACTGGTTTATGGCTCACTTTTTTTAGGGGAGAAATGGGAGGAAATTGTCAGCAAGGTTTTGAACAGTGAACAACAAAATTAACCTTGTTGCCTGATTTTACTGCACGCTGCTGCTTTTAAGTTCAAATGTATGGTTGAAGATGGTTCCCCATTAACAGTGGTAACAGTTATATGCATGTTTAAATCTTAGAGTAGATTTAGAATTAAAGGGACTATGAGTATATCTTACTGATCATCACTCATCCAAAGCATGGTGCAAAAAGCAGTATCATAATAACTCTTAACTGAATGTAATTTGGGTGCTGAAGCCATACAAGAATACTACTCTCTGTCAGTGAATTAGTCCGATTGAGGGATATGTAATACATATATATATATATTATATATCCCTCATATATCATGTAGAAGATATGAAAAGCTTTTGTAAATGACTAGGGGACTGTGAACTCGAAGAAAAATCGACTTTCATTTGGGAGTATCTAAAATCACTGTAACTCTTACCTCCTTCCCCTTTCCCCATCACTGGTGTGTACATTGCCTACTAATCTGTTTTAAATGATGCCTTAAATATTAATAACAGTAACATTCTGCACATATGCAATAAAAAGATGGAAAGTCAAGGAAAAGAGAGAGGAAATCTTAATTAAGGCTCTCTGTTTCTTCTCTGCTATCCTGTTCTTGCTAGTATACGCTACGGTGTGATATGAGACGTTCTCTGCTGGCAAAAGACCTAACTAAGACTTGTGAATTCATTGTCCACTCACTGGTAAGTGTGATTTGTATTAGCTATACAAAGTGAGATTTAATTTTTTTTTCCCACTTTACGTAAAGTTTGGCAGGAAGGTTTGAAAACCAAGTAAAACCGTGTTATTTGTAATAACAACAATTAAATGTGTATATGTATTTATAGGAATATGTACAAGTAAAGGAAGATGGCCTCAAAACAAAACCATCCAGAAGAGATAGGATGTCAGTAGCTTCTGATTAGAATAACACATCTTTCTTCATTTAAAGAAAATAGCATAAAGAGGATTTGGTTTATAAGATGTTTTTCTACCGTACTGAGTTTATTCTCTTATTCATCCTTTCATGTTTCAGTTCTGAAATACTGGTGTGGTTAAACATTATGGTGTTCTTCTAAACACTGTTTCAGATTATCTGAGCATTTCTGAGCCAAAGGTTCTAGGCACTCACAATGCTTGTCCTAAAACCAGGAGTTTGGTGGTGAAGAGAAAGTATCGGATACCTGTTATTCAGATGATTAATTACGATTTAGAGCCCTGACTCAAAGTATCAAAGTTGGGATTGCATCAAGTTGGAAATAAGAAGCTTGTCAGCTTAATCACCTTTGCTATTAAGTAAGTCCATGGTTGGCAATATGCTAACGTAACTAGGTTAACAAATAATCCACATCCTGCAGTTAGCAGCATGGAGACAGCATTCCTCCTCTGGAGTTACCATCATGGGATGAGATTTGATTGTCTCACGAGGAATGCTTTGCTGCTTGTAATTTGAAGTTCCTTTATCAGATTGGTTTCTAGTTTATATTGACTTTATGCATGTCCAGAGCATCTGATGTCAGTACAGCCTGTGCAGGCCTAATTAAGTATCTTTTTCCACCCACAGCTTGTTAGAACATACTGTTTGTATCATTTCTTTGAACTCTTAACGGGACAGTAAAGTATTAGACTCTTTTGTTTTACTTAAGAATAATGGTGGAAATAGATTATTCTAGTTCTATAGTACCTTTTAAAAGATTTAGTAGCTTTTTTAGGGATTTAGCTAGGTGCTATGAAGAAGTTTCCTGTTGGTAAGATTTCATTCCTTCTAAAATATTATGCTACACTTTATTGGTGCGTTATTACATTATAAGTAAGCCACACTTGTCAAAATAGTGAACAAATTACATACTGTGCAGTTTCCTGGGTTTATTTCTTGTTCCCACTACAGCACTTCTTAGATCACAAGTCAGTAAATCATGAATCTCTCAGTCAGGGTGAATTAATGAGGTTTTACTGAACATATAATTCTCGCTGTCAGTGTTCAATGTACCATTTCCCTTAACCTTATTCTTTGCCAGAGTTAGTCATTTATGGGAAAATACAGTCAAGTCTTCTGCTAATATCTTCCATCTTGCAGCTGGGCAGCAGAAGCTATTTTGAATTCTTAAGCAGTGAGGGTAGATCCTAACTAAGAATTCAAGTTAAGCCCATTGGTGGCGGCGTGCTCTGCCAACTCCAAATTATGTACGATTGGGACTCAGAATTGATGCTGTGCTGGCCACTTACTCTAAATATCTAGGGAAAAGATAGTGCACCTCACTGAGATAAGGATGGAGAGAAAGGTTGGTGAATGGTAAGCAAAGGTTGCCTTCCTGATGCAGAGAACAGGCTGCTCAGGAACCATTCAGCCACTTAAAGACTTCTTTGTTTTGTGAAATGTAAATAAATGGTGTAAATAGATACCGCAGAACTCTAATAATGCGCCCCCCAAATTGCTTCTCCAGCATGGAAGGCTAACCTGGGCCAAGTTTTGCTTATTTTACAGTTAAAGAAGCTGGAATGCTAGGCCTGTTAAATCAATGCTACACTTTATTCCATCATCTGAGGATCTCCTAGTAATGTGAGAATGGCTTACGAGACCCAAGTTGTTATAGAAAGGGCAGCAGCAGGAGTTAAGAATGCTCAGAGGTGTTTGCGCTCAAACATGTTTGAAGTAATGAAGCAAGTTCATTTATAATCTCCCCCCTCTGCCCTGCCCAAATTCACTAAGTATTAATAATGAAAGGAAACATTGCAAGTGATACATAAAATGCAATTATTTGTAAATACAGAAATGTGAAATTTAACTGTTTTCTAAGGCATACCCTATGCTTCAGATAGGTAGTGTCTTTATTTGCAGGTGTGTTAGTCAGCCACATGATGTGGTTTTGTTTTCCCTTTTTCTTTTTCTCCCCCAGTGTAGGCAGAGCGTATGCTAAAAACTTACAAATGGAGTTGAGAGGTTGTTACTGTTTAATGCAATGGCAAATACAGAGTAACCAAAAATTGACATGGTTTTGTTTCTATGGTTCAGATTTGTAATGCAATGTGACTTGTATTTAGACAATGTTGTAATGTTATTTAATAACAAGGGCAGGAAATACAATTTTTTTTATTATAGATGCATACTTTTAGTATGAAGAAAATCCTGAAAAATAACACATCCTGGAATTGCTTGACTTTATCTTTTTTAAGATTCTCTGTGTGTGTTTCGTAAGTCACAGTTTTACAGTTTAACTCTTTCATTACTTGTAGTCACAGAAAGGGAAACTGATGCCAAGCCCAGTAGACTTCACAATTACTCCTGAAACTTTGCAAAATGTTAAAGAGGTAAGGGTTGTCATGTTATTTAAATGTAATGCCTGTGTGATTCTTAGTGAGAACAAGAGAGGAATGATTAAATGCTGCCCTGTAGATAATCAGCTCTCTTTTCCTTTTTCCCTCCCTTTTCTTTTTTTTCCACTTTTGTAAGCAGTAAAGTGATTCTGTCTGATCTCCTGTAATAGTGGTGACTAATGTAAGGTGGAACTTTTGTTTCAGTAATGGTTAAACATGTTTATAATTTTCCTGAGTGAAAGATGGCAGTGAAGCAGGGAACACCATTCGTAACCATATGTAGCCAAGATCCTTTAAAAGTGTATATTTGGATCCTTGTTTAAGCCTTTTTGGTTTGTTTTTTTTTTTACAGCCCCATGTGGCTTTGGGAAGTCTGGATGAACAGTAGTAGCTATCTTGGTCATTTAGCTTTCTGAACCCTTGTTTCTGTTTGTCCACTGAAACCTATGTTCTGTTTTTTCCAGATTTTCTTCTTGTGCTCTTTTTGTTAATGGGACTGTGTTCCTGCTTTCGGTTTCTCTTCTGCATCCCCAATTTGTCTTCCATTGCTCTTAGTCCCAGACTTCTGAATTTAGACCTATTCTTCCACTTGTTTCTCAAAACAGACCTCTAATTCAGCAGTCCAGTTGTTTCATGCTATTGTTGACCTTATTCTTCATGTTCCCAGAATCACTGTGGCTAGAAGGGACCTCTGGAGATTGGTTAGTCCAGCCCTGTGCTTAGGGCAGAGTCATCTAGAGCAGGTTGCTCAGGGCCATGTGTAGTCAAGTTTTCAATATCTCAAAGGATGGGGACTTGGAACCACTCAGCAATATTAGTGTTTGACCACCCCCACAGAATTAAGAATAAATAATTAAAGGTAAAGTTGACGTTTACTGCCTTCTGTTCTTCAGGAACCTTTTTGGTTCATGACAGCCTTACAAAGATAATCAAGATTGGCCTCATGGGGACTTGGGTCAGTTTCCTCAGCACTTGTGAATGCATCCCATAAGATCTGATGGACTTGTGTACATCCAGTCAGTTTAAATGTTCTCTAACTTGCTCCTTCTCTGCCAAAAATGACTCTTCATTGCTCCAGACTTTCCCTGTGGTTGCAGGGGCCTGGTATTTCTGAAGGCAAATCTTATCAGTAAAGTCCAAGGCAGACAAGACACTAAGTGCCTCTGTCCTTTTCATGTCTTTTGTCACTAGGTCCATGTTCTCCTCCATGTGTCTTGATTTAACTCCAGGTGGTCTTTGGCTTTCCCAAAGCCATCCCTGCACACTTAGATACTGTTTTTATGTGTCTCCTGGGTCACTTCCATCTTCTGTATATTTCCTTGTTATGATTTTATCAGTAGCATCTTTTTCATTCATGTAGGTCTTTTCCTACCTTTGCTTGACGTTCTGCATGTTGGAATAGGCCATTCTTGAGCATGGAGGAGATGATTCTAGAAAACAAACCAGCTAAATTAGAGGATGAGCAGGTTGTGTCCATCAGCCTCTCATGTCTCTGGAGACTGTTGCATGCTGGAAGCCTGTCTTTCTAAAGATAAAGATATAATAACTACTCTTGGTAGTAAAATTTCTTTTGAGACTACTGCTAAATACTAAGCTCTCAGCAGTCCACTCTTCCTACAAAGCGTGTTTCCATATAGATGATTTTCTTCTTTCTCTTCTGTATCTTGGTACTCTACTCACTGGTATGGCAAAAACTTGGTGGTGTACATCATGAAAGTCCTGTCCATTAGAAGCTCTTTCTTAACAGACCTTTTGCCTTTCTCTATTTCAAGTACGTAACCACAAAAGTAGGTTCTAAAACTTCTGACATCTCTGATCCAGCAGATGTTGGTGTTTAATTGTGGAGCTGTTTAAGGAATGGTATTGAATGTGTATGGTAGCACAAACAGTGCTAGCAGGTCTCAGACAAATGTATGAAATGTATGGTCTGAAGTGACTACCCAGTGGACAGCTAGAAAAAGTCACTGGTTTGGTATATTTAAAACATTAAAGTTTCAATTCTCTGCTTGTCTGGAGATTGACAGACAGTTCTGGTGGACTACTAGAAAACTGATGAGGAGGTTTGAAGTAGCCAAGCAAAGCACAGAGAGGTTGGATGAAAAACCAGGATTGATTTGCTTCTATGTTCTTGATTCTCTGAGGGGGATTATGAACTAGATGATAGGCCCCATGAGAGAAGACCTAGCTAGGATTAAAATATGAAAAGTGCCAACAAGATTAGTACCTTTAAAAAAAACAGGTTTCATAGACTACGATTGAGGAAAATGGCCTTGAGTTCTCATTCTGCAAGTTCTTTATATCTCTGTCTGTTAGGTTCCTGACCACTAAACTTCAGGGTATAGTTACATGATGTCCCAGTGATGCAGGGAAGCAACTCTGTGTTTACTTATAGTGGTGATGAGAACAACCTGGTGAGGGATCATACAATAAAAAAGCATTTTACTAATACATCGTTAGGACTCAGTATTTCATAGGGTGGTTTTGTCAGGAATGCAACTTCTGTTATTTAAGTTAGGAGAAAATACTTGTTTACTAAATGCATGAAAATTCCTCTCTCTTTATTTCCCCCAAAGATTCGAGTGGAACAGATTCTGCAGAGGTGTTGGGTATCTGAGTGAAACAGTCTAAACAGTAGCTTAGGAGAACTTTTCTGCCATTGCTACTGGCAGCCAGGACTCAGAAGCAAAACAAACATCAAAGATGTCAATAACAGAAAATTAAGGAGGGAGAGAAGAATAAGGCTTGCAAAAGAAGGGGAAAGTTAGAGCAGGATGCTCAAAGAGCTTGAAGAAAGTTGGATGGTGAAGATATGAGCTGAAGATGTGGGCTTGGCTGTTTCAGTATGCCTCCTGCTAGAACTTGTAACTGAATCTTGGGGCACACAAGTTTTTCTGCTGGCAGAGAATATCTGTGGTGCCTGCTGGCCTAAAAAAAAGGGGAGGGCAGGGGGAGCAAACCCTCTGCTTTGGTCTTTCATGGAAACTGATTTATAGATTGTCATCCTCGATCAGCTGTTCTCACTGCTCCTTCCTTAAAAAGTAGGAAACATGCTTGCTGTTAAGAAAATGTTGAAAGTGTGACCCTGTATGTAAATTAAGCTCTTTATTAGTTGTCATTAATTGGTGTCTCAGTACATACGCAGTATACTACATCTTGCATCAAACAAAGGTTTTTAAATGTCTGTCTTCCCTCCCAGTACTAGTGGCTAGGAGAGAGAAATTTAAAAGGGCAGGAAAATCACTGAAACGAGAGACTATTGTAATCTGTAACAAAATGGGACCAGCATGTGTCTCTCAGAGCACTGCCAGCCTACTTGACCATCTTGTTAGTTCCTGCCAGCCTACCTCTCTCACCACGCAGTCCTGACTTCTGGATTAATGGCAATAGCCAGGTTTTGTCAGTGCATCCCAGGAAAAAGCTCCTGTGCATGAAACGAGTAGGGGGGGATGCAAGTCAAGGGGAACAGGGGTAGTAAGAGATACCTTAATGCATCTGCGTAAGGATGCCTCTGTAAAGAAATTGAGTTACTTGAGGCATTTTGGAACGTCTAAATTCTTAACGTTGCAGCCTTTTGGGATTTCCTACATATTTTGATACCTTTCTGTAAGGTATTTTTTTCTTGGTCTGCTTTTACAGTTGTGTCTTTTTCTCTTCCCCCCCTCCCCCAATCTTTTCAGAGAGCCTCACTTCCGAAATTTCTCATCAGAGGTCATCTCAGTTCTACAAACTGTATCATTACGCAGCCACTGACGGGGCAGCTGATAGTGGAGAATGCAGAGGCTGCAGTCAAAAGTATCGAGCTGCAGTTAGTACGTGTGGAAACCTGTGGTAAGGTTCTCTATCAATGGAATGTGTATAGAACAGGCTGCAGTAATTACTGCCTGTGCTCTTTCAGCTTCAATATGAAAGATTGTCAAAAGCCATATAATTAAAAAGACTTGCAAAAAATTGTTTTGTGCTTTAGGTGGAACAGTCCAAACATTAATTTAAATAATCTCTGTGATCCTTAAATCACATTGCTCACGTGAAAACTTGCAGGTCAAAGGGCAAAATGGTTTGCCCACATGTATCTTGCCCCCCAGCCCCGGTGTATGTTTGTTCTAAATTTTGGCCACTGTGTTCTCTTCTCTCTTTGCCTTCCCTCTGAATCTCCTGCTCTCACCAGGGTGCGCGGAAGGGTATGCCAGAGATGCCACCGAGATACAGAATATTCAGATTGCTGATGGGGATGTCTGCAGGGGCCTGCCAGTTCCTATATACATGGTGTTTCCCAGGCTGTTCACCTGCCCTACCCTGGAAACAACAAACTTCAAAGTTGGTAAGTGTGTAGAGCTTCATGCTGTGTTGGTGTCTTTCACCTGAGGGAAGTTTCTAAGTTTCACTTCAGCTTCTGGCAAGTAACAGGATAAATCGCTGCCAAGCCTGCAAGAAGCATGAAGGGCATCACTCTGTTTCCCTGCAGTCCCTCAACAGGACTGTAGTCTGCTGTATTTCATGTAGATTGAGAAAATACAGCCCAAACACTTACAACTAAAACCAGTTGTGCATCTGTTAAGCTACTTCTCACTACTAGAATTATATGGTAAAGGGACAGGAGCAGCAGTGCAATGGCAGGTTGGGGTTTTTTCCTACCAAAAAGTTACATGTGATTAAACACTTGAGTAATAGTCCAAGAATAAAATGCCAAGATGATCCCTTCTTTCTTTTCACCATCACTGAGAACTTCTCTTTCCATTTCCTCTCCTTTTTGTTTTCGGTTCTCTTGCTGCACAGGCTCAGAAGTTGAAGTTAGGCTGCATGTGGCTTTTCCTTTTGCATGTGACTGCTCTTCTTGATCTATACCAGCTACTTCTTCCTCCTTATTGTTGCCAAAATCCAACATTTTCCTTAACAAATACGTGAAATGTAGGATTTTCCTCACTTGTTCAAATAATTACAGCAAAAATTCTCATTGCTAGCCCGGTTTTCTTCCCTTCACCCTGCTGGAATTTATTGGTGGTTCTTTTTTAGTTTTATTGTATCAGATTGAAGCTACAAGTCGCTGCCTTCAGGGTCCTTCCCAGCTGAGGTCCCTGGGACTTTTCTGCTGTACACCTTGGACAAATGTGCACAACTACGTTTCCAGCTTTGCCTACCTGTTTACCTGTTCCTCCAAGAGCTTTCTCACACCTGACATATACAGTGATGTTTCCCCAGACTACTACTACTCTTTTTGCCATTTCTAGCTGTTGAACAGCAATTCACAGTGACACATGGCTCCTGTTAGCGTAGTATCTACTTTAAGAAGTTATGAAGATTCCAAAAAAGAACAGTTATTTTCAGTTTAATTTGATCTCTGGTTCCCTTCATTTACGAACTCTACCTGACTTCGTGTCCTGTCTCTACTTGGGCATTCATTATCGATCTGATTTTGGTTTTGAACAACACAATATGCTATCTGAAGAGCAGGTTTTGAATTTTTTTTTATCCTAGTTTGTGGGTTTATTATATTTTGGTGTTGACTTTCCTAAGGCCATATGTGATGCACGATTCTAAGGTTATGTTATGTGCTGACAGCAGGGGAGGAGTCTGCTCCCCAGCTCTTTCACTAACATGCCTGAGCAATGCATATTGGTGTGAGGAGTCTTTCTCAAAGCATCTTAATCTTGGAGGCTTGAACTCTGCCTGTTGTCTGGAAGACTGTATGTCATAGTTTGTCAGTGGTACAGAAATGAATCCAGAGGAATCCCAAAGATGAGAACAAAACAAGGCTCTCTAGGAATGGTCCGAGGATTGGGTGTGGGATGCCTGGAGTACCATGTTCATGCCACAGGAAAATCCAGGGTACTGGAGCGGCTTGGAAGAGCTCTGTGAAGTGCTGTGTGTGAGAGCAGGAACTACCTGCCCCTCCTCCTGCTGCTACAGTTCAGATCCACAAGGGACTCTTCATTAGGGACTGTAGCAAATAGGACAAGGGGTAATGGGTTTAAACTTAAACAGGGGAAGTTCAGGTTAGATACAAGGAAGAAGTTCTTCACAGTGAGGGTGGTGAGGCACTGGAATAGGATGCCCAAGGAAGTTGTGAATGCTCCATCCCTGGCGGTGTTCAAGGCCAGGTTGGACAGAGCCTTGGGCGACATAGTTTAGTGTGAGGTGTCCTCGTCCATGGCAGTGGGTTGGAACTAGATGATATTAAAGTCCTTTCCAACCCAAACCATGCTGTGATTCTGTGACTCCTACTATTTCGCTTGTGTTTTCATTTTTATTTTTTATTTTTTTACTTTGTTACCTCCCTTCTTGCAGAGTTTGAAGTTAACATCGTTGTCCTTCTGCACGATGATCATCTCATCACAGAGAACTTTCCACTGAAGCTCTGCAGGATGTAAATAGCCAGAGGAGAATCACTTGAGGATTTAATGAAAAAGGACAGAATTCTTCAGAGGCAAAGTGAAGTTTTATCCATTTCTTACTTTAACTGAGAACACATCACTTCCTTCTTCCTCCTGGAGGTCCGTGTGTTTTCAGTTCTCTGTAAACCGTGCTATGACTTTGCCTGTCTCACGATAGCCTGCGTGGAGGTATCTGTGCAGCAGCTGTGTCAGGTATCTTTCTGACTCCAACAACCACGTTTTCTCAGATTTTCCTCAGACAAATTCTGAAGGAATGATTCTGTGTATTTCTACAAATTGTAGAAATATATAGTAAGTGTCTGTCATCATTTCATTTTGTAATACTTGTCCCAAAGGCCTTTGAAGACCTCTTAAACGTAGTAAGTCCTGTTATATATGGTGTATATATACTGGAGGGGAGGGTATAGGACTTGTAATATAATACTGAATCATGTCTTTGAAGGTATAATAAATGGTGCTACAGCAACAGAGTGTGGTGATGTGGGATGAATATTGAAGGATGAATGTGAAGTAAGTGATTTGAAACAAATAATGATGTGAAATAACGCCATTAAAATCAAGTAAATGCCAGGAAAGGAATAAGCTATGGTCAGTATATTGAATTTTGTAACTATCCATCTTAAAGGAACTCTGTGGGAAAACTATTACAGCAAGAAATGGTCTTGCCAACACGACCAGGTTGTAGATTTTGATGTTTGTTATTTTAACAAAACAGCCACAATTTTGTCCTAATTGAGAATTTTCCACACACTGTTCTATGGGGTGAAGGCAGGCTAAGCATTTAGGATATTATATAGAGTATAAGTGTGAAGATGACAACCTGAAATGACAGAAGTAAGAAAACTGCTTGATTTCCTTTAGCTGTATCCAGCAGCAGTACCAAGCAGGAAACTTCAGTTCTATGTTTAGCCCTGGTTCTGTATCACCTTTAGGAATAACCATCTGAAATTCTTACTTTTGTCTTACAGCACTCTTGGGCCAGGACGGGGGAGCTTATTTACTAGAACTGAAAACATTAAGATCAGGAACTGGTACAGGATAAGCAAAGGTGCTGTCTCTAGTCTGGGTGGTGGTGCAAGAGTGCCACCTGCTGCTCAAGTGCCGCTATCGCCTCCTACCAAAGTTCTTCCGAAGGATGGACGGGTGTCCATCCTGCACCAGGCCCCAGCACCCGGAGTGGATGTTGTGATTTAAGCCCAGCCAGTAACTCAGAACCACGCAGCCGCTCGCTCACCCTTCCCTTCACAGCCCCCGGGCAGGATGGGGAGGAGAATCAAAGAAGGTAACTCCCATGGGTTGAGATAAGACCAGTCCAATAACTGAAGTATAGTATAATACTACTACTGATAATAATAATGGTGAGGGAAATAACAAGGGGAGAGAATATCAAACTAAAAGGGAAGAGGAAAATAAACAAACTCAAGTGATGTGCAGTATTATTGCTGTACCCACCAACCGATACCCAGCCCGACCCGAGCAGCGATCTGGGCTTTCCAGGTAACTCCCCCCAGTTTCTATACTGGGCATGACGTGCTGTGGTATGGAATACCCCTTTGGCCAGTTTGGGTCAGGTGTCCTGCCTCTGCTTCCTCCCGGCTTCCCCTCCTCCCTGGCAGAGCATGAGACTGAGAAAGTCCTTGATTGGGGTAGGTGCTACTGAGCAACAGCTGAAACATCAGTGTGTT
Organism: Nestor notabilis; assembly: GCF_000696875.1. Lineage (NCBI taxonomy): Eukaryota > Metazoa > Chordata > Aves > Psittaciformes > Psittacidae > Nestor > Nestor notabilis. The sequence goes on from NW_009935891.1 coordinate 22,330, forward strand.
TTCAGCATTGTTCTCGGACTGGAGCCAAAACACAGCACTGCGCCAGCTACTAGGAAGAAAATTAACTATCCCAGCCAAAACCAGTAGGTCAGTGACAGTGGCTGGGACAGGAGGCCTCTGCCTCAAGGGTGTAAGTAAGTGAACTATCTCTGAAATCACTACAACCCTTCCATCTTATAGGAGTTGGGGAAAAGGAACACAGATAAAAAATATCCCGCTTATTTGGGGTCCCATCTCTGCTGCGAGTATAAGAAAAAGGTCGGTTGGTACCAAGCATTTCCACAACCAGCTCATCCTTACTGCCTCAAGGCACACCATGTTCTAATTGGACCATAGTGTCCACTAGGGCAAGTGCTCTGCTTTGGACAAGGGTCATAAAATCACAGAGTCATAGAATGGTTTGGGTTGGAAGGGACCTTAAAGATCATCTAGTTCCAAACCCCTGCCATGGGCATGCGCAGGGACACCTTCCACTAGACCAGGTTGGCCTTGAACACTGCCAGCTTCTCACCACCCTCACAGTAAAGAGCTTGTTCCTGATACCTGATCTAAATATCTGCTGTTCCAGTTTAGTCATTCCCTCCTGTCCTGTCACTACGTACCCTTATAAAAAGTCCCTCTCCAGATTTCTTGCCATCTCCCTTTAGGTACTGGAAGGCTGCTGTAAGGTCTCCCTGGAGCTGAACAAGCCCTCATCCTGTCTCCATAGGAGAGGTGCTGCAGCCCTCTAATCATCTTCATGGCTCTCCTCTGGAGTCGCTTAAGCAGCTCCATGTCCCTCTTGTGTCGGGGGCCCCAGAACTGAACACAGGACTGCATGTGAGGCCTCACGGGAGCAGAGCGGGAGATTCACCTCCCTCAGTTTGCTGGTCACATTCCTTTTGATCAGCCCAGGACACGGCTGGCTTTCTGGGCTGCTGGCTCATGCTGAGCTGCTTGTCAATCAGCCCCAACCCTTGGTCCTTTTCCTCAGGGCTGCTCTCAGTCCAGTCTCTGCCAAGCCTCTAGTTGCAGCTGGGATTGTCCTGACCCAACTTGGGATTGCTCCAGTCCTTGGTCCTGAGGGTCAAGGATGCAGGCTACTGGTGTGACAAGCTAAAAAGATGTATATGTATCCCCCACCCCAAGAACACAACAGGAGCTGGAAAGGGTGCATGTGCTGTTATGGTGAGCAGTGCAGTACCTAACTGCCCAGGCAGCAAGGCTCACCAGCCTATGGTGGACCACTCACCAGTAACTCACACTTAGCAAAAATATCACACAAAAAATTACTACTGCAGCTGATTTATTTTTGATCCAAGTGCCAAGTAATATACTGATTAATCGCAGAATAGTTTAAAACCTCATCTGGAGGATACAAATGCATTTGGGGGAACATCTGATTCCTAGAATTAGCCAACAACCTCATCTAATCAACTTAATACTGCCTGTATCCAAACAACAGTCACAGTCCAGTTTCAGGGTGGTCGGTCAGGCTGTACACTCTCTAGTCCTGGTCTTTGGGTACTGGAGAGAAGTTCTACAGTGACAAAGGTACTCGGGCAAGCTCAGGCTTCTAAAGCAGTAGAAGAGCCAGTTTTTCAGCTGTCTGCATTCTGTACGTGTATGCCGTGGATGAACATCCACACACAGAATACAGATGCAGGGTTTGCTTCATCAAAAACAAAAATCTTGTAATTCTGATTTAAATAAATCAGCTCTTCAGCAAGGAGGAAAATTCAAATCATATTGTGAGACTAAAGAATTGAGCCACAGTGTTACAACTCAAGGATAAACAAAAAGAAGGAATCACATGAATACTTAAAAATTCTTGCTTCGAAATATTACTAAAAGTAATTATTTAAACAATTTGAATTATAAGCTATGGATTTATGCAGAGTAAGGAGCTGCAGTTATGTGAACTACATTCATAATGAATACAACAAGCCTGATTTGAATCCTGCAGTTAAATTCTAACTGTTTGTGCCAAAGGAAGGTAATGTCTTGGCTGTTCCAAATTCTGCTGGTCTGGCACTGGGGTCACCTACTTGGTTTAATACTAGAATTTATTTTCAGGGTGGTGTAAGCTCTGGAGGATGGTGCATCAGTCTTAGCAGGAGTGATGCACCATCCCTGGAGAAAAGTGGATAGAGTAGTTTCAATGCCCCTTAGCCAAAAAGCATGACCAGTTTTGCATGCTGCCAGCCTCTGAACTACACTGGCTTCACACAAGAAAAGTGCTGGATCTGCGAGGATGCCAACTTCATTCTGAGGGTGCCATGGCAGTACCAGCATCTTACAGCTTAATGCTCAGTGGTAAACACTGCAGCAGTCCGGGCTCTGCTACCATTTCAATCTAACCAGGGTTCTGTCTCTTTCATGTTTCTGTTCCTTATCATGGTGGTTATTCTGCAGCTGCTTTGCATCTTACTACAATGTGTTCAAATAAAACAAGGTTTAGGTGTATTTGTTCCGTGCAGGAAGCTCAGGGAAGTCTTCAGGTAAAAGAGCGTGAACGCGGCAGATGGGGCAGGTACTCGAGTGTTGCTTGAGCCAGGTTCTAATGCACTGTAAGAACAGGGAGATGTTGAGGACATAACAGCCCAGTATCAAGAGTTCAGTTTAACTAAGTTAGTAATTGTCACTAACAGGCAGGCACAAGACGTTCTATGTTATCAAAGTTTGCAGTACAGAACTGTTCTCCAGCTGTGACGCTGTGCTCATCAGTTTACATTTGCACCTACTCTGCAATCACAAATCTGCAGTGAACAAACATGGAAAAAGTCACAGGCAGAAGCATCCAGTTATTCTCACATAATCCTCACTTCTTACTACAGGAAGCTACATGTGCAGCCGCTAGCAGGTGGCAAACGCAGGGCTTACAGTGCTAGCCCATTCTGTAAATATGCTGCAAACAACTCTGTGACCTGACTACCAGATTTATCCTCTGAAAAATAAGCTTAAATTCACTGTGATGAATTATCATTTTGCTTAGAAATCTAAACCTGAAAATTTTCTGGCACACTAAGGCCATGTGTGTTGCAAGTCTTGGTGTTCTAAGTATGGAAAAGAAAGGGTGTTCTGCATTGTTCTTAGGTGCAGACGGGTAAGAGGGGAAGGCTGCTTTCAGAAAATGGAACAAGGGCATAACTAGACAGTGTCCATAAGCATTTGCATCTAAGTGATAAGAACAAAAGTCCTTACCTCTCTGTGAAAACGATGCCCACATTCTAGTTCACATGAGTCTCTGCTTAGCTCATCATGACATATTGTGCAAGGATCGTCACTGGAGGCCTAGACATAAAACGCTAAGTTATTTGAAAGCTGGCAACAATTAATCAACAACTTCTAATAATTTAATGGTGTTACTAATTTTAACAAAGTATATTTAAGCTTTTGCACGCCAAATGAATGAGTCAATTATTTTTGTCAGCAGTTCTTTGATTATTTCATGTCTTACAAGAAGCACACTGCAATCACTTCCCCTTCGTGGAAACAGTGGAGAACTTACTGTATAGTCTCGTTTCTTCCATTTCGATTTAGGTGTTGCTCCAACATTTCCCCAAGGCTGGAGACTTGGCTGAGGCGGATTTTTACTTGAAGCATTTTTAAGTGCAGTTGCAGGTTTTGCTTTGGGTGGGCTGGGGACATGGTCTCCTGCAGGGACTTCCCGAATCTGAGTTCCAGCCTGTGCTGCTGACACAGAGGATGGTGACTTCACAGGTCTCCCTGTTGAAGCTGGTGCCTAGGCAGGTATTGGAAAAGAATTTGGAACAAGTCTGCATTTCAGAGCCTGCAGCAAAGGCAAGGTTACACACTTCTCTGGGCTGTGCTACACCAGTTCCTCTGGCAGGGATGCACAGCAGGAACGGCAGCAACTACGTACACCACAGTACCTTACTCTGCTGCTCCAGAATGAGATCTGTCACTCTGCTTAGAATTTCATCGAAGCTCAAACCTGACAACGTATTCCCATTTCTTCTTTGTATGGCTTTTATGTAGCTAGTAAAGTCTGAACTGGAAGGGCAAAGACAACATTATGTCTGACTGGCAACATGATGGCTGTTACCGGCATAGTCGCAGCATGAGAGAACACAGTAGCCCCCATGCTTGACTCACAGCAGTGAGAAGATACTCAACTGAACTGCACCAAGTACCTGCTTCCAATACCTTGCAGGAACTAGAGTCTACCTTAATCATACCTCCCCCTCCCCCACCAAACAATAAAATAATGCTACTTCTATTTGGCAGTGGCTCTAACTGGGGAAAAAACCCAAACCACACAAACCAACACCACAGGTCTGTTCCCTTAAGGAACGTCTCACTGAGTGGGAGGGAAGGGAACAACTAAGATTACTCTGCTCGTCAAACAGAAGCCTTAGAAATCAGTTCTTCTTGTACTGGCTGTTCAGAACTTCTGTTACTCAGCATAGCATTACATTCATGAAAACAAATACCTGCTGTAATTTGGGAATATGCTCTGTAGACGTGCAATAATATTTTCCAATGGTTTTGGAAGCATTCTGTTGTTTGGAAATCCGGGAGGCCTCAGCTGTGTAGCTGAGTCACTTTGGTGCTTCTGGTTCGGCTGGACATGCTGAGCATTACTTCCAGAAATCCCTGACGGGCAAGCTGCAGAAACTGTATCAGAATACGATCCTTCCAGGGGCTTGGAGGGTGTATTCCCTGATCCGCCACTTGCGGAACAAGCCTTAGGATCTGCATATGCTGGCTTAGCTCCAGCCTCCGTATTAAGTGAAGCACGTGTTAGACCTTGACCTTCAGAACTTGAAAATGCAGGAAGTAAATTTGGCTGTGCAGGTGCAGAGGAACACATGATGATGGCTGGATCACTGTCTGGAGGCCTGCCTTGTTTTATCTAGAAATAAGCAGATTTCACAGGAAAAGCAGTGATTAAAATAAATTGAGCAGATCTCTCGAGCATTTGCAGCATGGACTATGACACAGTTGGTACTGCCAAGGAACTGGAAGGTCACATCAATTTACCTAAACTTGCTTCACCTGGGTAAAAACACTGCACAGAGGTGCTCTGTCACAGGTACTACATGTAGAGCTCCTGTTTGAAAGGGGATTCAACAGGACAGACAGCACATACGCAGGCTGTTGCTTTAACTGAAGACAAAGCTGTTGGACAGTTATCAGTTTTACACAGGTATAGCTTGAAGGTGGTAGTTGAAACAGTTAAACAAATGCCACCAATTTGGAAGTAAGATTTCACTGCTTTTAAATAATTATATAATCTCTATATAATTCAGTGTAATTTCTTTTAAAAACCAGAAACAGATGTCAGCTATAGTCATCATCCTGAAAAACTTGGAGCTCACACGAGTCAGGAAGACTTCTTTTTGCACTAACAACTGTCTTCCATAAATGGGAAGAACTCCTTAAAGTAAGTCTAGTTGTGTGACCCCATGACTACTACTTCTTTCAGAGCTGGACTGCTCTAGGAAAGTGGCTTTCTAACACACAGAACTGAAATTCAGAACTTCATAGTTGAAGTTGAACCTGTTGGTTCTTGTTCTATGTTCTGTAGCACCTTTTTGAAGCGGTATTTTACCATTCCTCTGAAGGTGTTAAGTTAATTAATGGAATTAAATAGGGGAAAAAAAGAGTTTTCATTCAAGTCTTTTTCATTTAGGCTTGATAAAGTCTTCTCAAAGAATTTCAGATATCCCTTCTAAAAGGTTACTCCTGTATTACTGCAGTAAAAATAGATACCAAATGCAGAACGAGAGGCTCAACAGTCACTCCTCCCCAACCTGTAAATTGATGGTAACCAAAGGATGGTAACAAAGCTACCTACATACTCTTAAAGAGTTCTGTGTAAGTAAATAGAAAGGAGATACCTAGAAATAAGTGGGGAAGAACAGGCATGCAAGAGAGTGTAACTATGACTTGTGTAAGTCTAGAAAAACTAGTAATGATCATTAACACAGAGTATTAGAACAGAGCCTTGAATCTAAATTATACCAAAACCAAACAAAAGACCTCATATGACTTTCTGCAGAGAATATACACAAAAAAGTTGTCTTGCCTCTTCAAGTGAAATCAGGGATTTCCTATGTGTGTACATTTCGCATCTGGTTTCTCCCCTATTTTGAGGGACGACGGAACTGTCTTCCCCTTCCTCCACACCATCCCAGGTCCTATGGTTGCTGAACGCTATTTGTCTTCAGTGCTGGGCATCAGCTCCCTGCCCTGGTTTCAGTTTTGCCATCAGTGAACGTTTGCACCACTGCTGAAGCTAGCTGGGCTGTATTTCATCACTGTCAGGTGTCTCCCCACCACTGTGCCCATGGACAGTTCAAAGAGTACTGACTTGATACCGACTTTGTCCTTGCTCCAGGAACAATCACAGGGTATGAAAGTAACATGAGCAAAGCATGTGTGGAACTGTTGGCCCACAAGAAAATGTTTTTAAGTAGTATTTATCCAGGATGTAGTCATTGCAGATGCATTTCCATAAATGGCTATACTCCATCTAGTTCACAACAAATATAACTGGAAGTTGATTTTGCTATTTGTAATCAGTTACACATGTGAGTGTAATGGGGCCTTGTCCCTGTGGATTTCGGTGCTACAGGAAAGTCACGATACACAGAAATATTAGACCCAATTCAGACAGAACATGAAGCATTTTAAAGTTAACTTCAAACAGCTTGAGCCTCTCAAGTGCTCTTCTCACTGGCCTTCATCATGCTAATCCACAGTCACCTTTTCCTTTTGACAACTACCTGGACATATGGAAAGCCAGGTTACTTTGTATTCAAGGTTGTGTATTCAAGTTCTTTATGTACATGTCCTATAACGGGCAGCTATGCTGATTCACACTTAAAGACTTCTTAACAAACAGCTATCAAATGTAAGACACATACTAAGACACTGGGAGGAGAAGGAAGATCCACAGTTTCCATTTTAGTGAGGCAGTTCCGTGCACCATTTTTCACCATCTGAATTTTTTCTTCATACTCGGTCTGCAGCAGAAACACAAATTATCCTCCACGTCAGCATTAACTAAAGCTCACTCTATTCAAAACGGCATGAACACAACCATTTTTTTTGCAAGACACCAACAATACCAGGCGTTTCAAATGGAGACGTGAGGCTACCATTTGCTGTAAATGATGTATTTGCATTGATGCTTGAAAGGGTTTGGGAAACCCTTTCTAGTTCCTACAACTCAGTCTAGACATTTTACATCTTAATTTTTCTGTTGTTTTTAGAGAAGTTGCATGGATTAGCTGAAGTTCAAAAAGTACAAAAGAACCAAGAGCAAGAGTGGGATGCAATTTCGAAGCAAGCGTATAAAGGACAAATTTTTGCCTTTATGAAATTGAAGACAGTCATTGTAATTTAACTATACTTAAATAACCTAGGCTGAAACCTGCGCCTTTCTTTTGTAACTAAAAAAACTGCAGTTCAGCATTTGTAAAACAAGCTACTGGTGTTTTTAAAAAGGAATTCAAAATTATTTAAGCTATTCAATCTGTTTTAATATCCAAAGTTCAACTTAAAGCTCTTTAGGAGAAACTAAGGCTTACCTCCACTTTCTCCCATTGTTTCTTTACATTTGAAATAAATATTTCCCAGGATTCAATCTGTGACTTCAACTTAGGCGCTGCTGAAGCTGAGCTGCTGAAGCATTCGAGATTGTCAGTTAAAATCCAACATTCCCAGTATTTTTGTTCAAGACCATTGGTTTTAGTACCACAGTTCTTTTCCCTACCAACTAAAGCACATTTAAAGACTCAAGCAATTTTAAAACTGGTTAAATGACCAGTACTTGGTCTTAGAAATGGATTCCTCAAATGTAACTTGGTATTTTGTGGCAATATAAGGAAATGGAACCTGGCACAGGTTTTCAAAAAGGTAACATCAAGGGCTGAATTAGTTTCTCATAAGGAAGAAAACAATGTTGTTGTGTGCCCAGCAGTTTTGTTCGCACTCTTCTTTATTTCCATTGCAGCCCTTTCGCAGTGATACTGTGCAGGAATAACTGGAATTTCCCAGTAGCCTGATTTTCCCCGGCTAAGAAATAATAAGACAAGAAGCTTGCTCCTGCTTAAGTATTACTCATCTTGGTAATTTCAGATTAAGAAGAAATTCAGCTTCAGGAAAGCTGCATTTAACTATTAAGTTTCTATGCACCTTTCAAGCTGACATCCCTTTGTGCGCAAAACTGACTTGTTGAGATTAAAAGTTTAGTAGTTATTTGTATGCAGCTACTACTAGTACTGAAATTTCTGGTGTAAGCTCTCCATACCTGCTCCACGACTTCAGCATCTTGAGATTTGCTTCTGCTTTGGTAGCTATGCCATTTAGCTTGCATACTTCAGTTTCCTTCCAGTTTTTGAGTACTGATACCTGTAACAAAACAAACTGTGTAAAAAAACCCCGTGCAGTAAAAGCACTGCTGTAGCACAAGGAATAAATCCTCAAAATAGATTTTCATAAACATCTGAAATGATAGTTTGATGATACAGAATACAACACAAACCGAGTTCCTACAATGAGCAATTTCACATAGAATTAACAGCCCTGGCAGGCCTTCAGGAGGATAAAAAGGCTGCATTCATTTGAACTGATAGTAGAAAGCTTCCATAAATGTTCCATTTGCAACTTATCCTATATATCTCCTGTATATAGGATATATATATATTTATATATGTACACTTAAACTTTAAGTAATTAAGGCAACCTTTTAAATATTGCATGGTTCAAAACTAATGTGGACCAACAATTTAATCTTCTTATAAAAATCCTAAGATAACCTTCAAGCCCTTCTTAAGAAGGGAGAATTGTTCATGATATTCAAAGCATTTCCAGTATGAAACGTACGGGTTTAGAAAAACTCTTGGTATTTCTCAGTACTCTCCTCCTGTCAGAGAAACACACTGGCTGGTTGTTACGTTCTGATTCTAGCTCATAAGGCAGCAGCTATATATTAGCTAACCGCGACTTACTTTAAACAAGGAATTTTTCAAGTTCTATGGTTAATTCTTGCTAATAGAATCTATTCATAACAAGGGCAAGTATGAAACTCAGTTACTAGTTGAACTTTGCATGGGGCAATACTATATCCCCCAAATTTTTTTAATACTGATCAGTAATAATAATGTGCCTTGACAATCTGTGGAGTTATCTGTAGGATAACATCATGAACAGCACTTTTGATATATGCTTATGAAAAGTTTTAGATGCTATTTAAAAAGTAACCAAGGCTTCACCAGTCATCTTCCCCACCTACTATCAGTGCAAATGATCCAAGCTTTAGCAAAAGTGATTTAAGATCTTTTGTTTGTACCTCTGCTTTAACAGCTCTTTTCACACACTCTTGGTAGTCATCTTGACTCTTTTTTATAAGCTCTTCCAATTTTACTTTCTCACTAGCAAGTTTATTACTGTGAAATAAAAAAAAAAAGAAGAAAAATATTTGAGTAATGTTTATGACAGAGCAGTATTTAAAATTTATGGCATTTTAGAGGTTTTCTACAAGTAAACTGTTCTTTGGAATGGCATATCTCCATTTACATCATTCAGCTTGTGCCTTCAGGTACAGCATCATGCTCTTGCAGCCCTACTGCTGGCTCCACAGGCACAGCCTCAGGATTTCTTCACCACTTCTCATTGTGCAACCTAAAAGCTTACAGGAGTTTGACTCCTGCAGTCATGCAAGTGTTATTGTTCTGAGCCTGATCACACAGATAAAGAATGTATCTATAAATGACACTTTGTCTTTATACTATGTGGAAATGAGTTACTTTCAGAAAATGTTTAGGTAACCTTAAGTACATTTAGGACTACAAGCAGGTGGAGGTGCAAAGCTACACACAGCAGTACAGCATGTCTGTACCATGCCCAACTTCTAACACGTGTTCTAAAACACCGCTTCATATAATCAAGGGAAATGTATGAGAGTATGTTCAAAAGCCAGATTTTTATTATCCTAAATATCTAAAAGCAAATAATATTTACTCACAATAAGTAAAAGTAAATTAACTTCAAATAAGGGATAGACGTTAAAGTGCTCATTTTTTCCAAGCCTTTAACCAAAGTGAAGAGAGAACTCAGTGAAGAGTCACCAGGAAAATAATACTGCTGAAAGGTACAAGAGTTTTACCTGGTCTCGAGATATGTATTTAAATATTCTTTATACTGCTTTTCCTTCTCATCAATGGTCTTCAAATACCTAGAGTAATCAAACATTTATTAAGCTTGTTCTGAAAAATGTTCATTAGCAAATACATGGCATGTTCCCCTACAACCACAGTGACAACTGCGCAGCAGTAACAATGCTGTTTAATACCGTAAGTGCATTTAAATGTATTCCTAATTAAGCAGTAACTAATGTAAAAGCAGGCTGATGATTTTTCAAGACAAGTTTGCCCCAAATTTGTCCCAAACTATTTAGACTAAAGATAAAACAACAGCATTCAAGGCCAGAAGTCTCCTCAGGTCTGTGAACTGAGAGAGAATTTAAAAATACAGTAGGAATTGTCAAATCTGATTAGAGTAATTATCCTAAATCAGTTTCATCAGTTATCTAGAAGCTATTTTAAATACTTACCTGTAACTTGGGAAGAAAAAGAAAAAGGAAAATATGAAAGCAGAAAAGCAGATATGTACATATTTCAGCCTACTACTGTGATAAACACCTATCTGGTTACACAGCCAATCGTCAGGTTACCTAAAGATTTCTGAAGTCTTTAGAATCCGAATGCTTCAGAAAAAGCTACTGACAATACTGCATCAAATGACACACGATTTATTTTTCAGTATGTCAGTGACATGATCTTATGGATGCTTGTTGGCTATTGTAGAAGTTGCTTCTTACTCCTCCACAGCCAGGACAGCACACTGCCAGGGGAAGAGCAAGGTCTGCTGCACACAGATAGGGTTATGATGGGCTTCACACATTGATATTAATGATTTAAGTTCTATGGAAAATCCTGAAGACTTCTAGTTTAGGGTGAAGGATGGGTAAACCAACAAAACCACCCAAAACCCCAACAACGCAACAGATACACCCAGTTATGGGGTTCTGGCAGTTCCACTTGAATCTGGGAAACAAGTTACAGGACTAGAAAAGGAGGAAATGTGCATCCTCGGGTGACCCTGAGATACTCTACTGTGGCAGAAATAGACAAAAAGGCTGTATGAAAAACAAATGAAGACCAGAGTTTGGCTGGGTTGACTGTACAATAGAAGAAGGAAGAATGGAAATGAAAATTTAAAGCTAATCCTAATGCCGTAGAGGAGCACGCTGAGAAAGCAGTGGTAAGTCATGGAGAAAAGTAAAAAAGCAGTGCTACAGGTTTCCGGAAAACATGAGATCTTGAGCAGTGAAGAAAGTGGCATTTGTTAATAAGGAAAAATAATGCTATATGTAGATCCTATTAACAGCAGCTCTAATCCAAGAATTGCATTTAACTCATTTCAGAATGACATAATCAGGGCAACAAGTCTAAGTTTTCACTCTGCATACATCATGGAATCAGTAGATACTGAAACTTACCACAATCTATCAGAAATCACTGCACTGAGAGCTGCTTTAAAAAAACAACAATCCAAAAAACCCCCAAAACAAAGGAAAAGTAATGTAAATCAGTATTTAGTTAACTAGTTAAAATTAAATTAGTACCTCTCATTGCTATCTGTATGCTTTTTAGCTGTGTTCCTTAGTGCTTTAAAGTTCTCTTGACTTTCTTTTTTCTCCTGTTGCCATTTTTTCACTTGCATTTCTAAGTCTCGATGAAACCAATCCAGTTCAGTCTTTGATAACTAAAAGCAGAAAATAAGAAAACATTATTTCTGAAAACACTATTTTATTCAAAAGCAAGTTAGAGCAGATTGCTGGCACTTGTGATCAACAGCCAAGACAGTGAAAAGTACAGTAACATGAGTTTTACTAGTGGTTAATTAACTGTTAATTCAGTTGTTCAGTGTGGGCAACATACTGATAAATGCTTTCCCCTGACTATCTGCACACTTTGTTTCAGTGACTTGCAACCCCGTTTTGCAGCCAGCTAAAAGAAGAAACCCAGTTCCACACCATCATGTACAAATACATACTGAAATCCTGCTCCAAATCAGAACTGATTCTGTTGTACTGGCACTAACAACCAGGAAGTTACCATTCATAACAGAGCAAGACAGTAGCGGATCTTATGGCTGCCACAACTGCTTAAGAAACTCCAACCAATGTAGCATTAATGCATTATTGGGAAATCTATATAAAAAATTATTTTTTAAAGAAGTGCCTTCAGTGTCCCTGGACAAGCTCACCCACCCCACACACTGCTGTGCTTTCAGCTCAAACTGTTCTGAGCTCATGCTTTTACCAAATGTTGATACAGAAGTAGTAGATGTGAGACTCCATCAGCCCTTATATGAAGGTTTGCCAGGCTGCTTTTAGGCAATGGCAAAGCTAGAGCTCAGGAGCTCCCAAGCTGCAGTACAGGAGTTTACTTCAACACACTCCTGGAAAAATATATATAAAACTGAGACTGAATGGCAGGCTCCACCTTACTAAAGATAAAGAGAGGGCATGGGGAGACACGGCTGTGATGTCACCTGGTATTTATTTTTTAAATGGAAAAATTCCTTTTCATGTAGACAAATGGGCAACTGGTAGCATCTACAGCTTTAACTATAATCCTGTCAAAGTGGTAATAGGCTTACAGTGTTATTCGTGGATGACTCCTCTTGCTCCCCAGACATTTCCAAGGAAACAAAGCCTGTCAGCAAACCCAACATACCAAGACAAGAGTCAGCAGTACAGGGCTTATCTGTTCTTGAGCTGAATCAAAACCGATACCTATCCACTAGATGGAAGCAAACAATATCCTACATGTTTAAGTGTGTTCAAACAACGATGACACACAAAGATTGTGAGATTTGAGGAGTTAGACTTCACAGCAATGAGGATGGCCAGTCAAGTTTCAGAAACCCTGTTGATTAATTACAACCAATCTTGTGAACCACTGCAGTTTGTCCCATTGCTGCATGGATAAAAACATTACCTCAGTCTCTTGAACATTTCTCTTTATGAGCTCTTTTAAAGCACTGGTTTCTTCTGAGCTTCGGCTTTGTAACTGTTCATATTTTTCCTGTGCTTCTTTAAGTTGTTCTTTTAACACTTGGTGCTCCTTTTCCATACGTAGAATATCTCCCTGAAAATCAATCAGTTACCAAAACAATCTAGTATTTGTTTCCACAGGGCAGCAAACATTCATGATGTCTAAAAAGAGCAGTCTGTTGGCAGGTGAGATTCAAAGTCTGAAGCGTGGTTGGGGTGGGTTTTTTGGAGGGGTTTATTGCAGGGGGTAAGAGGAGGTGGCATTTAACAGAAAGTTTTGTAAGTTTCAATCCAGCTCAGGAAATGAACATTCATGTCTGACCATGAATGGAATGTGACTGGTTCAAAGGCATTTTCTCACTTCTATCTCCTGTACAGACGTAAGACTGCCAGCAACATCAGCCTGAGCTGTTTATCTGCCCAAATGGAATATTTAAATCAAATCTCAAGATTTTGGAGAGGAAATGCTAAATTTCCCTAAAACATACTCCAACATCTGAATAGTTATAGAACAAAGCTCCAAAATCTTCTTGTGGGCCTATGTGAAGTTTTCAAGAACATTACAGAATGCAGCCCAACATGAATCAGGGGAGAGAAGCCAACACCACACACCACCAAAGAAACTGAAATAAAAAATATTTGCTAAATCATTTCAGAGAACCTTTACTTTTTTTGCTACTAAATTTCTGGGCATTCCTTTAGCCTTCTTCATGAGAAATATGAACAAATAGGTAGGTAACTTACTTGTTGCGTTTCAAATGGATGAAAAGGCAAAGTATTAGTTTCTCTATCAGCTACTTCATGATTTACCTAGAACACAAAGAATCATTAGTTGATTAAAAAGCTTTCCAGTTATATATGCAACTAGCAGGTCATCTCTGTTTTGGAGCTTTGGTACCTAACCTACAATTTTACAAATCCAACTCCATTACAAAGTAGGTCTATGTACAAAGTAAAAAAGGAATCACGCAAGTGTTTCTGAAATGGACTTCTACCTACAATGAAAGCACTTTTTTTCAGTCATGATCTTTCCCTAGTTTAATTGACCATGAAGCATTCATATTGAGAACAACAGCTCTCTGAGTCTTCAAACGCAGCTGTGCTCTGAATATCTGAAGACTTAAAACTTGCAAAACCAGTGTCTGACAGCTCACTGAGGAACTGTGTTTTGTGGCTCCTCCTAAACTCAAGATAGACCACCTAAATGCCTCTACTTAGAGGGGACTACACCCAAGGACGCTCCAAATCCCTTGTTTTCCTCAAATACCATCCATCAAAGACTTACTGAAAGAACAGAGTTCAAAATCTAATCACGTGTCACATTAAAGAGCCAGTTTATGATGTTACTGTTCTAATAGGCTATTAAAATCACAGTCAGGTAATGTTAAATGAAGAAGCGTGGTACAGCAAGGCAAATGGAAACACATCTGTCGCTTAGTGACATTTTGATCTCTTCTAACCAGAATTCACTAAATTAAAAACTGTTGCCTTTTCTGATATCTTTCTTGCATTTGTTCAAGCACCAAACAGAAATCCCATTTCAAAAGGCCAGTCAGCCAAGTGATGAAATTCATCTGCCAAGACTGATGGCAAACTAGCTTTCAGCAAGTGATCAGGAAAGATGTAGAGTGATGAAAAGTTTTGGATACAAAACAAGTTTGAAAAAGGGAAAAAAAACCAAGTTAACATTTTCCTAATGTAGAAAGCAAGAATAAAAAGACAACTATTTATCTTAACTGCTATAAACAGCTGTTCCTCCCTTAATAACAAGAAGCAAACGAAGATGAGGAACTCCCCTGCAGCAGTCGCCCTAGCATGTTGGATAATCTCTCATAAATGGATGTGTGAAACTGACATATCCATAACTCTGAAAACCCAGAATCTTAGTCCAAAATATTTTCTGGAACAACCGTGGATGTGATTTGTGTCTCCCTGTTACTGGAACTGTGTTTTCATGTATGCTGGTCCAACTCTGGGGTACCATTAAAAAGTGAATGTTCCAGCCCCTCTTCTGTTCAGCTCTTTTACTGTAGGCAGTAAAAAACTTTCAGTTTTTACTTCAGGAGAGAAAAAGAAATGTGATGGAGCTTGCCCCCTGAACTCACCATACAGCTGGGCTGCCACTGTAAGACCATGAGGGAAACATCAACCAGCAACTGTTAGAATGTACAAACTATCTAAATCCTCAAATATTGTGAAAGTTAAAACAAATCACTGAACTGATTAAAAATGAAAAATGATGGCACAGAAAGACCTTCCTTAACCTCTAAAGTGAAGCTTAAACTGATGTATGTGCACTAGTTCCCTCCTTTAATCCGGGATCAAAATATCTCTGAAAATTTCAGGCAGAACAAAATTCTGTAACCAACTCTTTAAAGAATTACAGATGAAAAACAAGAGTAGTTGTAGAAAGTGTCAGCATCTTAAACTCCAAGTTCTAAGGAAGCGCCCAGTCTGATAAACACCTCAGTTATCTTCTAACTCATGGCCTTCTTTTGGGAGATAAGTACTAGAGAATGCTAAATACTACTTTTAAGATCCTTTACATTTGGCTGTCTGGAGGTATTGCTTGAATATTTGATCTTGAAACTCTATACAACATTCAACCCTTTGGAAAGTCATAAAGAAATCATTCAAACAGGAGTTGTACTTTCCAGTGCTCAACACTTATTTATCACTTAAAAGCACTCAAATAACTGTTCATTTTAATTTCTTACCTGAACAGCTATCATCCTGGTGTGAAGATTGCTTTTCATTAGAGGTACACCTCTACTTTCTTTTTCCAACTTAATAACCTGTATACCACATTCAGCTTCATTTGTACTATTTGCAACAGCAAAATTGTCTTCATAAAAAGTGTTATCGGAGTTCTCCATTTGGCACTGAGGGTCTTCATCTGTTTTTATTTCAGTTGGTGTAAAGCTGCTTAAGACATATTTTCTGTCTGAAACTGCTGATTCATCACTACGCTGATGAGCTACATGATCAGCATAAATATAACTAGGTTGTTGGGCAACATTTGACATGAGAGGCACTTGAGAGGGCATTAGCAATATTCTTTCATATTGACAACCCCAGGAAGTCAGAGGCAAAAATATATCAGGATTTTCAGAATCAAAGCAGTTCAGTAAGATGTCTGGAAATGAGGAACCCTTTCCCATGTTATCAATATTATGACTATGCAAAGAATGCACCGATGTACATGAAGTAGGAAAAGAACAGGGCAAATACTGTGGAGTCTCATAACTTGCTACTGTTAAGTCAGAAGATGTTGATATGTGGGGTTGCTTAGGACAAGACAGTGGTTTAAATTCCTTAGCAGCTGGATTTAATTGTAATTTGTTCTGGAAAGAGTAAGGTTTTTGCACATCATAGACTATATAATTTTTTTCTTCATTATCTCCAGTCTCATTTCTGTTTATATTTTCTTGAATAAGAACTTCATGTTTTCTTAAGCCAATAAGATTATCCACCATAATGAAACGAAGAGATTTCAGAAGAAAAGATTTCAGACCACCTTCATCTTCTACAATCTTGCGAACTTCTTCAGGGAAATGTTCATATTCCCCAATTAGTAATTTATCATTAATTTCCATAGGGCCATGTTGTTCCAAGATTAGAGAGAAATATCTTAAAAAAGAAAAAAAATAAGTTGACATTATCAAAGGGTTTTTTTGCCCCATGTAATTCTAGATCCTTATTTCACATGTTGTATTTTCACAATAACACTTAAAAGCGAAGACCCTCTAGAACAACTGAAGAACAATCATTTGAAAGATGGTGTTCTAGCCAAGCATAATCATATTCTGTAATACTCTTGCTTGTCCACATCTTACTAAAAACATGCACCTATTTTCAAAACATTAGTATATACTTTTATGTACCTACATATTCCAGGCCCCCAGGACTCAAATCACGGACTTAGTTCAAGATGTTATAAAAATTATGAAGTAATATTAAAACCTTTAAACTGCCAAGCACAGAAATGTATACATACTCATATAAGCTCTCGGTGGTCGGGTCTGGGTTATTATCCAAATGTCTTTGATAACTGTTACTATTTGAAATGCCATGGAGCACTTCAAATTCCTCTAGTTGCCCCCGAATATATTCTGGGATTACAAATGGTTCATAAGAATTTGTAAAATCTCTGTAGCATTATTAAAAAAAAAAAAAAGAAAGAAAGAAAAAGAAAAAAAAAAGAAGAAATAAGTAGTGCAGATGAACAATAATTCTTGTTTCTGAAAATAACTGTATTTGTCACATATACTGAAATCAGAATATATTGTACGGTAACTACATAGTGCTAAAAATATACCCCAATAGCAAGCTTTTTTTCTAACAAGCAGAATAAACACTGTCCCCAGAATACTTAACTGCTGAACTTATTAACTAACCTGCCACAGTAACAGGGCCTAGCTCTTGCTAGCAGCTTTCACATCTATAAGCAAGAGCAAAACCAGGCTCAGAATACAAGAACCTGACTCCCGATTAACACACAAATTCTAAGCAACACACTACAGATGACCTCAATTCAACATCATAACTTGCTTGATAGCTAAATTTCAGTTGTGACTATGGAGAATGCACAAATATATTAAGTTATTTCTTGCTACATTAAAATCGAACACAAAACAAGCAAAATGTTACTTGAAAGAATAGCTTATGGCCTAGAAGATGTATCAGACTGCAGCCTGGCAACCATTTGGTCACTTCTGACATCATTAAGATCTTTGAATTCTAATGCCTCTTACACCTGTCCTAGAAGCAGAGAAATAATGGTTCCACACAAGCTCGTGTCAAAACCACTTAGATGTTAAAAAAACCTTGGTGTTTCTAAGACACTGTCTTCTCCAGCACCTGCAAAGCACGTTAGAGTTTGGGCAACAAGCAAAGATACATGATGGTACTTACAAAGTATTTTCTTCTATAAATATCCTATCTTCTTCTCGTGGTGCTGTACTAACTCCACTGGATAATACTAAAATAGGCTAATTGAAAACAGATTATTATTTCTTTAATCTCACAAAAGAAAACGCAAAATGTTCTACTGTAAAGACTATGAGTAACTTATTTACACTGACTCTTGTTCTGTAAGTTCATGTTCAGAGGCCGTATTATGAACTGCAAAACTTTAAAGTACAATAATCAGTACTGCATCATAGCAAGAAAGTTCTTAATTTAAAATTACTAATTTCTTCTTCAGAATTTATTTTGGAAGAAGAAATTGGGATATTCAACCCAAGCTCCCTCCTTTTTTTACCGATTTCACCTAAATCCTAGATGTGCCTCATTTTCCTTTGAGTTTGGCTTAAAAACCAAACAACAGTACAACTTCGCTTTGTTAGGTCTTAGATATAACTTCTTTCCAGTGGGCTGCACGTCAACTGACTTC
Source organism: Nestor notabilis (assembly GCF_000696875.1). NCBI lineage: Eukaryota > Metazoa > Chordata > Aves > Psittaciformes > Psittacidae > Nestor > Nestor notabilis. The sequence continues at coordinate 40,803 of NW_009935891.1, forward strand.
CAAGGAAACTCACTCTTTACATCTGAGAGCCTTCAAGCTTTAATAATTTTACTCCAAGTAAGTCCAAGTTATTAAAACCATGTGGAACTAGGAATATGACACCTGTTATTCTTATGTTCACCATTACAAATGTTTTAGTTGTCTTAATGTTTATTATCTAATAACTGTAGAAATACACAGGCTTGTACAAATGCACCTAATTCAGAAAAAGAAAAACCTGGTTCAGGAAAATAGAAAAAACCTTAAGTTTACTCCTGAAATTCTAGTAAAATTAGAAAAATGCAGGGGCATGGAGGAAACAAAGAAGACTCTTTCAGGAGCCTTCATTAAAGCAAAACCCTAGAAAAGCAGGATAAAAGACAGTATAGGCTTCAGGTACAAATATTATACCTAGCAAAACCTATAAAATATTTAGCAGCTAACAACATTTTTCTGAGCAATAAATGGAACACTCACATCTTCAGCCACTGATATGCCCATAAAAATTATCAGAAAAGACAGTTTAATACATACTTTCAGATTTAGTTCATGAGGTGTAAGGACACAGTTTTCTTTCACAAAATGATGGGTAAAGTGTCCTTCTCCAAATTTACTCTTTGTCAGTGCACAATAAAGCAGAGCATAAAGTATTAATTCCATAGAGCAGTGAGCGTACTGCATTCACCCCAAATTGACACCAGAACAGTAATTCAGAACTAAGACAGTAGATAGACTAAAGGTATTGGTATCCAGTCAGAGCCAGTTATTCATAAATAACTTTTTTCTTTTTTAATATTTAGAAGTATATTTTATATTGAGAAATTTGTAATGTAACAAATGCTGAGTCTTAACGGCATTATTCTACTTCAGGAAAGACTACTTTAAGAATGAGTATTTTTGTAAATGCCACAAGTATTTAGCAAAACAGTCTCTATATATCTGAATGCCAGCAATTCTAATACACATTTGTAGTAAGCAGCTGCAAAGTTACTGACCCTTGAGTCTTTTGAGTTCTTCTTCCTGTTTTTATTTTTAACTTTGATACCATTAGTCTGAAACAGAAAAGTTAAAATCGTCATTTTCTTCATTAGGATAAAATCGTGATGCATTTCCAAAACAAAAAATTTCACATTAAAACTCTCATTCTGGTTGGACCAGCAAGATTTACAAAGTCAAGTATGCAATCTTCTCTCTTTCCACTCCATCCCCAGGTGGAAGACATAAAAAGAAACAGCACTTTGCAAGACTTTATCCATTTTGTTCTTTTTCATCATTTTTCCTTCTTAAAACACATAGAATGTGGATTTTAAAACCAGAACATACTATCATTTCAGTATTTCAGCTGCTTACTCATTGCTTACAGCATAAAGAACTGTGACATCCCACACAACAGTTTCATGTGGGCAACAAGCAGCAAACAGAACTGTCAAATGTTCTGGTCACTTCAGTTTTCTAAGACATGCAAAGATGAAGGAACTAAAATGCATCTTCACTTTTTAATAAGACTGTGATTATAGATTAAGATAAGCCTACTAAGAGTAACTTACAGTCTATTTTAGGATATAAGTAACATGGAAATAGAAGTAATTTTACTGTAATCCATTCTTAGATTTCCAATTCATTAAATTAAAAAGCAAAGAATTTCACATTTTATTAAGATATATATTAACTAATCAACTCGAAAGATTTATTCTATATGAAAAGTAAATCTTGGATTTGTACAGATATATTTATCTGCAGGCTAGAATAATCTTAAATGAGAGTGCCTCAAACACATAATTAACCGAGATACATAATACACTTTTGCCAATTAGAATGGATTTTAATTAAGATACTAATCAAAAAGTGACTCAGATTGATGTGTACTTTAAGATTTATGATTTGAATCTGAAAAGCACCTATAAATTGTAATGAATAAATGCAAAATATGTCTAACTCACTTCAAATTTACTTCGCTTATTAGTGAAATAAACGTCAAATTCCTAGCCTTACAATTTAATGACATCTGAAGGTAAAGCTGGGTTACACCACCTTGTTGCTTTGGACTGTAAAATACACAGTACAGTTAGCGTCCAAAATGATACAGATTCAGGTTATGTACACTCAAGGAAGAATCACACTTCAGTTCAGTTGTCATGGTAAATATGCAGATACAAGGGATGCCATCCAGAGGGACCTTGACATGCTTAAGAAGTGGGCCAACACAAACCTCATGAAGTTCAACAAAGCGAAGTACAAGGTCCTACATCTGGGTTGGGGCAATCCCAAACACAGCTGGTACAGGGCCAAGAGCACCTCCCATATGAAGACAGGCTAAGAAAATTGGGGCTGTTCAGACTGGAAAAGAGAAGGCTGCGTGGAGACCTCATAGCAGCCTTCCAGTATCTGAAGGGGGCCTACAAGGATGCCAGAGAGGGACACTTCATCAGGGAAGATAAGTGATAGGACAAGGGGCAATGGGTTCAAACTTGAACAGGGGAGATTTAGGTTAGATATAAGCAAGAAGAGTGGCGAGGCACTGGAACAGGCTGCCCAAGGAAGCTGTGAATGCTCCATCCCTGGAAGCATTCAAGGCCAGGCTGGGCAGTGGCTTTAGCGCTGTTCAGACTGGAAAAGAGAAGGCTGCGTGGAGACCTCATAGCAGCCTTCCAGTATCTGAAGGGGGCCTACAAGGATGCCAGAGAGGGACACTTCATCAGGGAAGATAAGTGATAGGACAAGGGGCAATGGGTTCAAACTTGAACAGGGGAGATTTAGGTTAGATATAAGCAAGAAGAGTGGCGAGGCACTGGAACAGGCTGCCCAAGGAAGCTGTGAATGCTCCATCCCTGGAAGCATTCAAGGCCAGGCTGGACAGTGCCTTGAGCAACCTGTTCTAGTAGGAGGTGTCCCTTTCCGTGGGAGGGGGGTTGGAACTAGGTGAGCTTTAAGGTCCCTGCCAACCCAAACCATTCTATGGTACAACAGCTAGTAAAAGTCTCTCTTTTTTTTTAATTCCCCAGTGATACTTTCAGAGAGACATTTTCTAAGTTACCACCAAACAGCTGTTATCAAGTAATACAAAAATGCTATTCCCACATGCCTTATTTTCCCTATCCAAAGGTGGGGGTGCACATCTACTTTCACTACAACTTCCTCATCTGCATTCTTGAAATGCTCATAATCTTAAAGGCACCTTGTTGGTGTGTGCTTTAACTAAACAGAAAACTGAACAAGTATTTCACTGAGAAACTCAGGAAAAATGGTACACTTCAAGAAAAGGAGGGGCAGGAAGGAGGATGAAATAAAAAAGTAAGCAGACCTCTTATCCAGTGTGAAGAATGATGATGTAAAATAAACAGAGATGCATATCTCTTCACTTTTGCACATTTTTAAAACACCAAACACGTGCTCATTTCTGAGCTTATACCAAAGAGATACTAATTTCACTTACTGATATATTTTCATTTCCTTCCTTCTTTAATATAATGGTAGGGTCATCTATTGAAAGAATAACAAAGTCACGTTCGTAAATGGAAAGAGCAGTATTTTATGTAACTTGCAATTGTAAGTTATGAAATTAGAGTAATAACTATTCTAATTCTTTATCAAATACCATGAAAGCATCTCAAAGATTGTAGCTGCAGAATCTTTATGCTTGATAATAAGATAAATACTTATTTAAATACTGAAAGATAAATACTTATTTTGGCTGGACATTATATATACACAAAGATAAACTCTGAGGTTTTGGCCCTTTTACAGAGCCCATCATATATGATGTAGAAACAGACCAAGTACAGTGCTTGTAAGAATGATGACCTTTGCATACTTACCCATTTTATCAAAAAATTCATCTAAAGCTTGATGAAGAAATGGAAAATGTTCTCTGTTGTCTTCTAATAGCCATATAAAACAACGGTTTTTCTCTAGGGGTGGTTTTAAGAAATAATCTCGAATTTCTTTGTCTTCAGAACCAGTGACATAGTCAAATTTACTGCCATACTTCTCATTCCAGAGTGTGGTTAAAATAGAAATGTCAAGCTCTTGTAAAAATTGTCCATATTGAAGGAGAAAGTTCTTTGTAGCTGTCAGACCTAAAACACGTTAAAAAACCCCAAAACATTTCATTCAGGTTTCAGAGTTTTAGTGCTTACAATGTGATACTCCTCTTCAAAGAGGAACAGTTTGTTCTAAAAATTATACAGTAGATGAAACAGTTACATAAAACCTTTTGTATCTGGAAAATGTAAACAAAAATGATCAGTGTTTTATATAAATTTTACTCTTAGTCAACACCAAATATAACAAACCTATATAAATGCCTTAAAGAATATGGACAGGACAGTTCAAACTTCAGAAACCAAATCTTATCCAAGGTTTGGGGTTTTTTTTTTGGCATTTTACATCAATTTTGCCTGCAAAAACCAAACTTCTACCTTCATTCCATTATAAATTCAACAGGAAACTATTGAGTAAGGCAACACTGTTGAAGAGTACCAAGTTAAATTACTTCCAAGTTACACAGTCAGCTGAACTTTCATGACAAAAACCCCACCATGACTTATTTTTCTGAAACAAAATATTTATACACATATTATCATTTAAGCCTATTCTGGAATTTAAAGACATAAAAAAGAAAAATAAAATTGTTAAATTTTCCCTTTCCAACATGGACAAAGCCCTGCCCACATTAGAATGCTTTACTTGCAGAGACAGGAGTGGTTGTTCCTGTGTTACCACTGGTTATACTTTCTTCTCTAGAAATCCTGGCTAAGGATCAAGTAAATTAAAAAGAGGAAAGCTTTACTTTACCATTTAAAGTTAAGAAAGCAAAAGTGGAAGATAGGGAGGTTATCTTTTCATCTGTAAACAGAACAATTATGACAGAGTAAGATCTTCTGCTATTACACAACCATATAACCTACCCAAGTTGTTAAGATCTTTCAGCCACTTGTGTAATTTGGGATCCACTTCTTCCAGTTCACTCAGCACATGGATAAACCCCCTTGTTTTTACTCTGTTTTTTTGCTGAATTAAGTAACTGATGAGCTGCTCCATCACTTCATGTGTCATGCTACTAGTTTCGGAGTATGATGTGTAGTCTTCCTCACTGATTACAAACCATGAAAGTAATTCCTTTAATAGTTTGGAAACATCACAAACGGCTGTTTTTATTCGCCCAGCATTTCGACTGATATGCTGCAGAACTCGATCACCGGCATATAAATCCTGAACATAACCTATAACGAGATTTAAAGAAAGAAACAAGGGAAACAAGATTTCACGTCTGTTTACCATAATTAAAAATATCAACTTTAAAGTACAGATAATTTGGACTAAGTGGGTTTTTAATTATTTGCTTTATCACAACAATGGAAATTACAGCATATGTAACTTCCCATACAAACTATGGGAATTCACAGCATTATGAATTTGACACAACATTGTTTTAAACTTGGTTTACACAATGAAACAATCCTTAGCACCTCAAGTAGATTTCAGAGAGGAAAAAAAAATAAATAAATTACTTGCCAGTGACCATAGCTTCAAGCAATTGTCTATACAGAATTGTCTGTGTGGGCTGCGTGCAGAGACAGAATTCCCCCAAGCATCAGTTCTCAGAGCAATGGCACGCTTCTGAAGCACCTTTGCCCTGACCCTGCCACTGGTTCTTCATAGAAGAAGAGTGAAAAAGATTACTGGTTCATAACAACCTTCACCTTTCATCATTCTTTGAGATCATAAGTTCATAGAATGCAACTTTCAGAGCTCAACTGACAGAAACAACAGTCAAAAGATTCAGATCTGAAAATATTTTTTTAAAGAACAAAGCACTACATATTATACCTAGAATAATCAAGCATTGTAAGACAAACAGTTCCAAGCATACTATAGGATTCAATGAACTCTACAGGTATAAGCCATGCCTGAGTCTGCATTAAAAACATCTGTATGCACATTTGTAGAAGACAGAGAAGCGCTCCTCTCACTTGCACTCCTCTCCAGTGCATGAGCAGATTCGCTCTTATTTAAAGGTAGCTGTGGCTGCTAATAAAACTAAACAAAAAAACCCTTTTTGAGCTAGCTCTCCCCTGAAACTGGCACCTCAACCTCTAGAACAGCTTGAGAGATTAAATTAGATAGGGTTTTTGGAAAGAGTTTCTCACAAAATTCCCCCAAGCGAAAAAAAAAAACCAAACCAAACCAACCAAACCCAGGGCAATAGATACCTTGTCTCCAAAGAATTCAATTTTGATACAGAATTCACTGGGGACAAATTAGAAAGGTTGGCCAACACCAACACACAGATTTTTGCAGAACTGCATTAAATTGCTTCATATTGACATACTCCTGCATCAGTGTCCCAACTTTTACCCACAGTACTTCAGGGTGAGCATTCTTAGAAGTTTTAAGGGTGTTTAGAACAGCCAACTCACATACATGTAACCTGAGTGACCTGCAGTGGATCCAAGGACCAGAACTAAAGCTAAGCCATAGGAAAGCAGATAAAGGAAGTGCCACTTAAAGAGGAAGAAGTGCCAGGATATGCCACTGAGCAAGCAAGAGGGTTTTGGTATGCCATGTATGGGCTGAAAAAGTTTCCTCAAAGTACTTAATATGAAATTCTACAAAGAAATTAACATGAGAACTATTTTAAAAGCAGTAATACAGACAAAAAAATGTAAATTAAAAAAAAAAAACAAAACAAAATTATTTTTTTTTGCACTGTAGCTTGCCTTAACGGAAGATTTCATATCTCTGAAATACAGAACACTGCAGACCAACATAACTGGAACACAAAAGCTGAAGCATTAACTGACACTTACAGGTTGGAGCATTTATTTTCCCAAGTCCTATGAAATATGCTTTTCAAGTTATAGAATCATAGAATTAACTAGGTTGGAAAAGACCTTTAAGATCATCAAGTCCAACCATTATCCCAGGACTGCCAAGATCACCACTAAACCATGTCACTGAGGGCCTCATGTACACAGTTTTTGAACACTTTAAGTCACTGCAGTTTCTGCAGTTAGGCTATCATTCATTCTTTATCCGAATGCAATTGTCTGGGTTTTTTATCTGTAGCAGTGTCCTAACTTACTGGTTATAATGCTTTTACTGAAACTACTTTTAAATAGATGTACTTGGAATTTGAGCCTCTGACTTCTTCAGACTGCTACTTCATGAACCAGTGAAGCAAGAATAAAGGTTTCTTTACAAGGAATTTAACCATACACTAACATCCTACAGTTATTTAGAAATCAAACCAGAACTGAAATAAAAGCATCTTAAATAAAAATGCAGAGGGGGATTATGTTCAATAGTAGTGTTTTGCTATAATTTGACCTTGGACATTCAAAATGCTAATTATGCTACCTCGTAATAACTTAGAGCAGTAACGTGTATTTCCACATACCACTCTGAACACTGTACTGAGATGGTTCTTTTCCCATCTGGTTTTCTTCCATTTTCCTTTTAGCAGAATTCTGTGCCTCTTCTCGTGCACGTTTTCTTTGTAATTTTTTTTCTTCTTTCATTTTTAACTTCCTAAGACTGAAAAAAAAGCAATTAAGCAGTGAGCCTAATGTTAGTTGAGATTTAAGTTGCCACAGGAGTTTGGCACATCTCAGTTATTTTTCTTGTCTTACAGTAGAATGGAGCATATAGTTATTGTAAAATACTGTGCTGAAAAGTACAAATATAATAAAGCTAGTTTCCACTTAGAAGTTGAGACCTCAAAATTTTGTTAGTTTCACAAAGTACGTAATTGTAATAGCCACAAAATGCAGTAACTTTACTTCCATTAAAGATGTCTGGATTAGAATTAACTTAAACACCATCGGGTTTTTAATTCATAACTCAGCATTTTGAATGAAATACTAATGTTTTATTTCCTTAACTTTTAAAAATCGATGTTTATCCTCTCATCATGATTACTCATTATAACCTTACTTGACCAGAATATCTCGAATATGTGAAAACAGTTTTGTGTGACCAAACTAAAAATTTTGTTGTTTTTAAAGAACTGTATGACCAATAGAGAGTCACCAATAACTTATTCAGAAATACCAGTTAATGTCCTCCTGTGCTCAGGTTATAAATCTGTAGCTCTGTATCTTTGCTTACAAGTTAACTTAAATGCTTTTGCAATTTGTAATTTTGTAAATTGGTTTTCGTAATTTGGATCGTAACATATTTTACCAGGCCTTTTAGCTTATCAGAGGCAAAAGGCAAGAATAGCTTTCCCAAGTATTTCTGGTATTTTAGCAATTCTTAAAATGGCATGAAAACCAATCCTAAACTGTTTTGTTCTCAAATTGATTCAACTTAATTTTAAACAGCAGAAAGCTTACCTTGAACATTTCTGTTTAATAATGGCTCTTGGTGGTTCCTTGGTTTTTGTGATTTTTTGTTCAAACTACCAAAATAAGTGACATGATATTAATTAAATTTGGGTTACAACGCAACATTGCCATTCCAAAATCCAGGAATCAACATCTGATGCTTTAGAAAGCAGTAGAAGTGATACTATGAAAGAGATAATGCAGCCTACATAAGCCTCATGAAGGCCTACCTAAAATTATCTTCTACTGCAACAACTTGGTATATAATAATACATCTTTATCTGCAGAAAAGACAGGTTGAAGGATAACACAAGGTCAAGAAAAATTGGAGGCTGTTTTGCTTCACCAGTGGGCAGGAAGCAAACTTTACAATCACTTTTTTTTTTTTGCTTCTCACATATAAATACTGCTCTGGGAAGAAATATCCATTTTCCTGCTACAGAGGGTAAGAGCACTCTTCCAATAATACCATTATTTCTTTTAGCAAGATTAGTTAAACTAAAAGAGTTCCTTTCATGTCACACAAACTAAATATAAAATGAAACTCCAGTTCCCATTCATGACAATTCTAATCCACTAAAAAATAATGCCTGCTCCACCAGAAGAACAGCTAAGAAGAGAATGGGTAATTAATATTCCCAGCTAACACTCAAATTCTGTAGTTAAGATGGCGTATTACTTACGAGTTTGCAGTTAAATTCTCATCTTTATTTTATTTACCAGAGTAAATATTTTAAGGATTAGTTTCATATTTTATATGAACATTAACTTACTTCACATTTTACCAGACCAGAAGAACTGAAAATAACTATTTTTGAAATAAGGCCTGTACAATCAGGAGTGAAACACAATTCTTGAAGAAAATCCTGTAGGAGAAAATGGTACAAATACATTTAAATTCATACAAAATCTATGTTCTTACACAGATTACAGTTTCTTAATTTGAGATGACCAAGGTATTTAAAGCAAGCACAGTCCTAAATTCTTACTGGATGAGGAAAGCAAGTGACAGCTGACTTGACAAAGACTGCAAATGAAAAGGATCCTAGATCTGTGGCACATACCTGTCATTCTCAAACCTAGAGCACAGCCCCTCATCCTCCAGCTTCACATTCAACAGTCAATTTTAGGAATATTCTTTTATGAGTTCATATACTGCCTGCATTTTCCTTCATTTTATACTGGCTGCTGATACTGTACTTGGTAAAATTCCTTTAGACATACTCAATGTCGAACTGTTGCTTCAACAGCAAGACTGTAGAAAGATCAAAACTTCCATATGGGAAGACATGAATGATGCAAGAGAAACAGCCTAAGCATACTAAGCCTTCACATAGACAGGTCTTTCTTCTGTAGACAACAGCAAGTTTTACCTACACTTGCATGTCAGACAATTCAGCACGAGACTCCTCTTTCCAGTCTCCCCTCCTGCCATTGTCATACAGGTGGAACATCAGGCTGTAGCACTGCACTTATCCCAAATTAAAGGAATGCTATAATCCTGACTAAAAAAGGAAAAAAAAAAAAATGCTTATAGTTTAACACAACTCTTACCTTATCATTTTTATCACTGTAGTTTGTTGTTTTCAACTTCTTCCAACAGCTGATATGAAACTCCACTCTACATTGCTGACAGCAAGTAATACGTATAAAACCCTAATATTGAGAAACAATATGAATTTAACATGTCTTAAAAGAACAACCAGAAGTCAACAGAAAACAGTGCACAACTTAATAGTAGATAGGATAAGATGGTATGTTTCAGATAGCTCTTTCATATTAACGGGGAGAGAAAATACGTAAAAATTAAGTTTTGCATCCAAACCCTTTTAAACTAAAAATTTACCTTAAAGTCTGGGTCTGTAAAAAATATTTGGATTTTGGAGTGGCCATGGCATTGCTGATATTGACAAATTGCATCCGGTTTTGGAGGGAACTTGCATTCCTCAATACAATTCTTTAAAGTCAGCTAAGAAAACAAAATAATATAAGACAAATTGCACAGAAACCAGGAAAAGATTCAATATCTACTTACAAACTTCTAGGGAACTCTGCAGTGAAACACACATCTCTTTCTGAACAGCAGTAGACTAATATGAAAAGAACAACTCTTTTCTAGTGAAAGCTATGGAAGATTATCCTTTTATGGCAAAATATTCAAAAGCTCACTTGCACTGCTATCAGCTGAGTACGCATAGCTTCCCTGCATGCAGGTTTATCTTGGACCAATGTTTTACATGCTGACCAATTCCAAATGTATGAGAATATAGTGAGTTTTCCATTACCAAAATGATGATCCAGATTACTCAGATAATGTGCCAAAACGGGACTGTTTGTTCATTTCCACCATTTCCCAGCATTTCAGGAGCGCCTCACCTGGGATTTGGGTTACAGGATCAAGTATATGCCCAGGGACAACTCAAACCTGGCCCTGCACTGGAGGTACTGAGATCTAGAACAGCATCTGAGTTAAAGACACTACAGTGGCTTTATGTAAAGTCGGTGCAAGCCTCACAGGGTTGGCATTGAGCCCGGATTAATAAGACATTATTACAAACAGACAGACCACCAGTTACAGCCTTTCAGATATTTGCATTGTATTTTCCAGAAGTCCCAGACCACTGATACATTACTGTGGCCAGACTACTGTCACACCAGCTAGGGGTTCTATAAGAAATCTTTAGGTCAGTTTTTGTTTAGGTAAGAACAGTACTGGTGTTTCTACCAGAAGCCAAACAGGTCAGTATAGTATAGCCAAGTTCATAGACTGAATAACCTAGTAGGTTCTACTATGTCAAACTGCATCCATGCAGAGGAGCTCACACATTCTGCCTCTCACAGCACGGTTTATTCAGAAACCCTTCACAAGTAACAGTGACTCAATTACAGTTTAAAAACAAATAACAACAGCTATTGTAATATCAGAAGCACAAGTTAGATTTTAAAACTCAAACGGGGCATTGTACCATACAACTCCCACTGCATCAGCCAACAACTACATGATCAGGGTCTCTTATTTGGTGTTAAATATAGAACCATCATAGCAATTTTCAACTTCTTGGTTTTGCCAATTCAAATTTTTAACCAATTCTCACTAGCATTACATTGGGTATAGTATTCTCATCTACTTAAAGTTTGGTATCATGCAACTAAGTAGTTAACACATGATACTTGGAGCAGATTAGAACCATGTAATTGCATAAAAATATCCAAGCATAGAGCCTGACACAGAGCCCCCGGCCTTGTGCTGTAAATGGGATGCTCAAATATGGGATTTTCAAAAACCATCAAACAGGATGTTCAAATATGCTATCACAGGAAGAGTTCTGCTCTACAAAGGCCAGGCCTCAGGGCTGACAAACTCAAGGCAATGAGCAGCAGCATTTGCACTGGCTGGTCCCGGCTCCCCCCCCCCCCCCCATCTTTCTTCGGTCCTGACAATGGGGAGGCAGACAAGAGGATGACAACTGGTTTTAGTTTTTTGACAGGCCATTTGACAGAATAGGTTTTATGACCTTTTATTCTTTTTTTAAACAAACCTGTAAATTCTCTGCTCGTGTCTCTTCAATGACCTGAGATGTTGTGGGCCAAGTTAATACTCCAGGGACAATCTTGTGATTAACCATCGTTTGCGATTTCATGAACTGATCAAGTGCATCTGAAAACCTGCAGTTTGAAACAGGTACAGCATGTTCATGAATAACTTCTGCACAGCCTGTAATACTTACACAATTAATTTTATGATGCAAGGGAAAAAAATGGTAACTGTAAGAGTATGTGGAATGAAAGAGCACCTGGTTCATTAAGTTACCTGTTTAAAGACTCTTCAGTCTAAAAAAAAAATCAAGGAGTGAGCCAGTATGCCAGGCTGGGTAAGAGGCCAGAATCCAGGCAGTGACATGAAGCAGATTGAGAGCCTGAAGTGATATTCAAGGGACCCATGAACATGGGTGTGCTTGTCAATACAGACAGTGAGGGCATGTGTGTGATCACAAGGGACTTTCAACCCTGATCAGCCAGAGAGGAGGCACAGGACTCCTCTACCTATGCTTATAATTTACATGGGTTCAGATAGTGCTACATACGCAAGCGGCTCTGCCTGGGCTAGTCTGTGTGGCCAACTGTCTTGTTATGTGTGTGTGTATACACTTCTGTGGGACACACACGCAAGCTTCCTACAGGTCATAACTGCCAAAGGAAACAAAAGCCACATCTGCGGGACTGGGATGCAGATACCTCCTGAGTCTCAGAGCACATCTGGCTATGCTACAGCAGTGGGAAGGAGGAATCCAATCTCAGGTTCCAACACTCTCTGACCAGGTGCTTTTAGATATTCCACATAAGCAGACTTTAATGTTTAGTATCAAACTTATTTTATTTGGCATTGTATTGGGTTTATGTGGCAATTTTAAGAAGAAGCGGGGGACAGTGGTGCAGGGGCAGTCCCTGTGAGGAGAGCCCAGGGCTGCCCCGGTTCCAGTTCACTCCAGCAAACCCACTACAAAGCACAGCTGAGCCCCTCAGGCAAGATAGTGGCACCTCAGTAATAGCATGGGTAAGAAAGGACAAAATATACTGCACAGCTGTGAGGAATAAGGACAACAAGTCTGAGAAACAGCCCTTCAAGCACCAAGGTAAGAAGAAAAAGAGGAGGAGATGTTCCTGGCACAGAGCTGAGATAGCTGAGATTCTTCTGCAGCCCCTGGAGAGGACCCTGCTGGAGCAAACAGATATCCACACTGCAGCCATGGAGGACCCCTGCCAGAGCTGGTGGATGTGCCCCAAAGGAGCTGCGGCTCGTGGAAAGGTCCCATGCTGCAACAGGGGAGGAGCGCACGGAGGAAGGAGCCACAGAGAGACAGTGGCAGGGACTTATCACAACCCTCATTCCCCATCTCTCTGGGCAGCTCGGGAGGAGGAGGTAGAGGAGTCAGGAATGAGGGAGTCAAGCCTGGGATAAGGGTGAGGGGAGGGAGGTGGTGATTTTAGTTTTTTTACTTTGTTTCTCACCATCCAACTCTATTTTAACAGACATTAAACTATTTTTCCTCAAGCTGGGTCTGGTTTGCCTAGTGATCTCCCTGTCTTTATCTCAGCCCCTGGGCTTTTTCCTCCTCTCTCGCATTAAAGAGGAGTGGGAGCATAGTTGGATGAGAGTCTGGCAGCCAGCCAAAGCACAGCCAACCACAGGCATTATGGGGGATTTTGATTAAGTAGAGCAATACAGTGATATACTGAAATCACAACACAAGCATAACACAGCAATTGCAAAACACAGTTGAATCAATACAAACTTGGTTCCCATTACCTGTCCCTACACACTTCCTGTCATGACTCTGGGAAGAAATACTGCCAGGAACATGTGGGTTGAAGCCAGCTCTCAAGTTTACCAGGTGTCCACTTTCTGCACTTCATGCTTGGCTGAGCCATGTATACACACCCCACCTCTCCCCATGCTCGGCTGGCTAGCTCAGAAGACATCATTATTTCTTTATCTGTTTCAGGGAACTCAATGACTCACTGGTGCAGCTGCCTTATCTAAAACCAAGGTTACCCTCCCATCTCCCTAGTGTTAAGATAAGTTAAGCTTTCTTTACAATACATTTTTCCCCGAGATCATAATTCTTTGCCCTTCTCTTTCAAGCTCTCCTCCACTGCAGGGGTGTGCTGGTTGGTCATATCCCTGTGCCCCAAACTCCTCTTGATTCGGTAGCTTCCATTAGGTCCTTAGCAGTAACAAAGTTGTAATAAGTCAGTCTGATGTATGAATTTAATGATTAACAAAGAATAATTTAAAAAAAACCACACATTTTCTTAAATGAAAATGTTTTTTATATTGAATACTGAAGCTTTATATTATACCAACCTGTTTTGTCTGAGGTACACCTTTCCAATTCCATAGTATGCCAAACAACCAAATCTTTCTTCCTGGTACTGTTCAATTATTTTCTTAAACTGGTCTTCAGCCTTTGCCAATGCCTTCAAAATAAATTTAAGACAAAAGTATGTGGCGCTTTGCCAATATTTTCCTCCTCTTTTTTTGCTCCACTAGAGTGGGTCAGTATGCCCTATTCTCTCATCAGCTTTAGGAACAATGAAGGGAATTAAGTAACCTCATGATCACATACAACAGCTTTCTTTTTTTTAAAAAAAAAAAAAAAAAAAAAAAAGAAAGAAACTTATTCTGTAATCATGGGCTTCCTCTGAAATAACAAAATTAAATGATTGAGCTGACTGAGCTACAAATGCCCAGACACTTGTAAATTCATTGTAAAATACTGAATATTTTTAAACACTGCAGGAGAAAAAAAACCAAACCACCCACCCCACCCCCCCCCGAAAAAACCCACATGCGTGTTTTGGTGTTTTCCAGAACCTTCTTTTGTTTAGAAGCAAAATGTTTGTGTTAGAAACACTAGTGCATAACCCCATTACAACAAAGTAGAAGAAAAATGACTGACTATACTTAATTAATTCTTAGGAATCTCATCTGAAAGCTTAAGAAGAAATTTTATGAAGAAATTTGGTGGATTACTTTATCCAAAACCATTAAAGATCTAGTCCCAGATATGAAACTGTATGATTCTAAAATGTGACAAGAAGTTTCCTTCCCCACTCGTTTTGTCTATTAAGAAGAGACAAAAATGGATGGCCAACTACCTGAACTAGAGTTTTGAATAAAAGCTATATAGTGCTTTAATGTCATACCTCAGGTTGTCCAATTCCAAGAAGAGCAGTGGCATGTCCATAAATGATAACAACATAATTTATAACACAAAGATTCAGCTGCTGCAAAGAGAGTGAAATTATAGTAGTAGCACGCAGAAAAACAGTTTGCTGGTAACTAGAACATTATTGCCTATGGTGAATTGAAGATCTTTGCTACAACAAAGCTAGAAAACTCTCTTCTCATCCTTCTTTATCATAGCCTCTACCCAGATTTGTTACAATTAGCATAAGAAGTGAAGGTTAACTATATCTTTACTATAGGACATCTGGTGCCCCTATGTATTTTAAAGCGATACATCCCAAAACCTCTGCTTTTAGAAATGCTATAACTACTTACAGAGTTCTAGCCTTACTATGTTGACTTCATACAGCGCAGTTTGTCTTTGCTCTATCTCATGTTCAGAATTGAGCAGATTTTTCTGGTTTTGGTTCTTTTTTTTTTTTTTTTTTTTTTTTAATAATAAAAAAAGCCCTCACCTTCTCAACCATTTTCTTCCTAATAAACTAGGCTGCAGTTCCAGATGGATTGGTGTATTACTTGCTTGGACAGACTTACTGACACTGCAACAACCCTTATTAAAATGGGAGCCTGAACCATAGCAATGCATGTGCACATGCACTGGCACACAAAACTTAATACTACAGTACAACAATTCAAAGAAATCTGGGATGCAAATGGGTCAATGGCTGATTGGCTAGATACACATACACAAAATTTCAAAGTATTTGCCATTGAAGAGTAATCTGACCTGAAGAATATAAATTCTTTTTACCCTACATTATTATGAATAAGGGTTAACCTGACAACATACAGTAGTTTCTTATCAAATACGGTATTTGATAAGACTAGCTTATGTTACTCATTATTTTGGGAAGTATTTTTTAGATTGCATCTAGAAAGGCAATGCATACTGAATGTTACAAAAAAACATCCTACTATGTTTTTTTTTAATCCTGTTCTCACTTGTAAGCTCCTTGGCATACTTATCAGTGAAACACTTGGCACTGTAGTAAACATTGCTGACAACAAGTCAAAAACAATGACTGTTTCAGTAGAAGGAAAGAATGAAACATGATATTGAAAGCATAAATCTCAATTACTCCAATAAACTAGAAGTTATTCCTCTTGGTTTACCTTTAATTCTGAAGGATTTAGAATGCTCAACAATCGTGAAAAGGCTTGTGCAGCACTGTGACACCGCTGGTCCATCAAGGCTGTATAACCATCACGAACAAGGGATTTAACCTCCTCTAGGAACATAGTTAAATCGACCTAAAACATTAAGGAAAACAGTAAGTCCAAAAGAGTTTTTTACTTTTTTTTTAAGCAAGCAGACTGTATGCTAAAATCTCACAGACAACTATTAAAATTCTGTACTTCCTAAAGTTTTATCACAATTTCACTTTAAAGCAGAAAATCAGGTACATTTCTTAAATCATTTAAATTCAGCTTCTAAAAACTTAAGATTTTCATGGACCTACTGCTGCTGTTCTCTTAAAAATCTAGGTTTCATCTTAAGTTTAGATCCTCTTTCTCTCCAGAAAGTTTCAAGTTTAGTTCAAGCATCATTTTAACCATTATTACAGTTATGAAAAACCCCTCGGACTTACGCTTTTCCTCACTTGTACACTCCAGTTTGTATACAAACATTTTTGTAAAACCTGAGAACTATTTCCTTGTGCCTACACTTTCTCTCTATCTAGGTTAACAGTTAATGCTAGAAGGTTTCAGAATGCATTATGTTATTAGCCTTTCACTACAGATACTTCCTGAAGTCTGTAGGAATTCCCAGCAGTGAGACTGTAAATCAGACAAGCAGCTGCAGATTAGGTACTTTTATTCCCTTGATCTGTTGAAAAACTAGAATAAAATTAGCTTTGGGAAGCAGATCACTGTGCCAGGGTAGAAGTAATCTGACTATTTAAGAAGCTCTTTTAACACCTACTCCTGCAATCATAAACAAAACACGAAGAGTAACAAAGAAGCCCATCTGTGTAGTTTAGGCCACTACTTCATTTCAGTATGAATTAATCTTCAGTATGAAGTAATCCCACTTCACAAGCTTTTCGCTAACTGCCTCTTCCCCCTCTCCATATATTAACATTTGAGCCTGGGATTCTGAAGACACTGTCACAGGCAGGAAAAAAGTGACAGAATGGGAAGGTTAGGCAGAATGGAACATAACAACATTAATGTATTCCTGTGAACTGAATTAGGCTTTTGTCATACTAAATTTAATGTATATGTCTGCAATGTATTTTCCTAAGCATCTATGAATTTTGATATTATTTTGTCTTCATCCTGTCAACTGATCAAAAAAACAAACAAAAGAAAGTACCCATAATCTAATGACAGTTATAAACAAAAGTTTATATGTTGGCAGGGACAGTGGAAACTACAAATAGATAAAGACCAAAATACAGAAATGTACTAATGAAAAAAATGATTAAGACTTATTATAGGGTCTTAGAACTATTGATACAAATTAATGCTGTCAGACCATATAGCCACAGAACAAAATAAAATATATTAAAGTTAAATAATTGATGTTAAACTGATGATGACATATGAAGCTGATTAAATATAGTAAAAACCTTATTTTCAATAATAATGCATTAGCCTTATAAAAATAGGTATTTTAGAGGAAATAAAGGGTCTTAATGCAAGCAGAACCTGCACCTTCTCCTGAACCCAGTTTTGTCTTAAGATGTAATTAATCAGAATAGAGATTTCTGGTATCTACTTCCCCGTATTAACAGAGAGGAAATGATTAATTATGTATGTCCCCACGATTTCATTCATGAACTTTGGGATACTCATCATTCATTGACAATGAGATCTGAGAAGCAAAATTCTCAATTTCTGAATTTTATAGCATTTTAAACTGCCATTCTACAAAATGTTCCATGGTTACTTCCAAATGTACATATCAAAGACATGAAAACATATTTGGTCAGAAGTTTGGGAGGGGTATTATAAATCCCTGAATGATTTTCAGCTATTTTTTAAGTTTTTATTACGAATTAAGATACAAGAGTGCTATATTACTAACTCATGGGTTTAGTTAAATTATTCTATGACTACACTGATTTTTGTTACACTGATTTCCAGTGTGAGGTCCTACAGGAGGGAACAGAGGAGAAGCAAAACAACAAGCCAGTATGAATCAGTATAATCACATAATCTTTGTCTCCTGATAAAAGCCACGCTAAGCATGAAGTGTTAAATTTTTGAATGAACTGGGACTTTCGACAGTGTTACTAAAAGGTCACAAATCATTTACACTTAAGGTTGTATGGTAATGAATAGCCAGTTACCTGTTCCATAGTACAGAAGAGTTTATCCTGAATGGCTTTAGACTCTGTCTTGAAATCAAGGTGATCTCTACAAATAACATGACAATGGCACCATGAGTTTATACGTGTACTGTATATGTAATATTATTTTCAAGAAACAGCAATTTCTGTGCTTTTATCAACCACATCCCATTTACCTACGTGCTAAAGGTGGCTACTGCACACTTTCACAACCGCAGTAAGTATTATAATGCTATCAAGGATTATGATACTATTCATATAGTTCATGTATTTCTGGCTCAGGAATCACTAAGGCTTCAGGGAAGCAGCAGTCTTCTCCATAATTTTATTTGATCTCTTTTGTCTTCTCCACCTTATTCTCAACTGAGTTGATCTTATGAAGGGGTGGGAGAGGTGACTGGAGAACTTCCCTATACCAAAGGTAGCAGCATGAGAAGGTGCTTAGGCCTCTTTCTCCTTCTCTACTCTTCCTAAGTACAAGATCCTTTATCCCAGCACAACCACCAATTAAATTACACATAGCAGCTATGCACAGCAGGGGCAGGGAGAACAGAGAAGAGAGGAACAGAGCTGTTCTTCCCAGCTCTTCCTTTCCGCTACTGCAGCAGAAACAGATGCACAGCTACGGAATGGGGGAAGTGTAACGAAGAGGCAAAGTATTGCTTAATACACTAAACTAGATCCTCATTACTAAAGTTGTTAGTCAATGCTTAATACTACTAAATCAACTTTTGCTATATACATTCAGTTCTGTCTCACACTTGAAGGCATCAAACACTCATCATCTGAGATAAAGTTTTTATAGT
Organism: Nestor notabilis; assembly: GCF_000696875.1. NCBI lineage: Eukaryota > Metazoa > Chordata > Aves > Psittaciformes > Psittacidae > Nestor > Nestor notabilis. Next base: position 59,962 of record NW_009935891.1, read on the forward strand.
GTCAGTGGATTCCATAAATTTTTGGAAGCCAAGCAACCTGCTAATTACAGAAATTGAGATAAGAGTAAGATAGTAACTGACCATGCACCTTGCTTGTTGAGAAATAGCATGTTTTCTACATACCTAACAAATTTCTGTGAAAGAAGCAATTTTGTAGATGGTTCAGTTACTTTAAAGAGGATTTTCCCTCATGGTGAATTCTAACACTTTTTACCCCCCTCTTAAAGTGAAAGGAGAAGGAAGGCAGTGACTACCCAAAGAACAAAAATGACCTCTCCTACGACAAAGTTTCAATTATCCAAGCTACACTGGTATTCAAAAAGGTATGGAAATTTCTAAAAGTATTGTACTGTAATAAATATAGATTAAGAGACGGTTGATGTTGTGGTCACACTTAGATTAGGACTAGGGATAATCAGGTTCAGCTCCCACATTTCCTAAAAGTTGGCCTCTTCTATATGAGAAATCTGTCTTAAAAAAAATTAGCACTTAATGAAAACTTTCCTATTTCAATGTAAGTAACTTATTTGCTGTACTGCTCATCTGTTTTCAATCACCCTAAACACAAGTAAAAACACTAGCTGAAGAAGCATATAAGCAAGAAGGTACACTCAGAGCTTAATTTGTCTAATTCCACAGCTCAGGTTGAAACACTGAAAGCTTCCATCTCTGCATGTCCTTGAGTAGCCAGTCATCATTTGCCTCAATCACCTTACAAATATGTCAACATTAACAGTTCTTTCCTCCTTAACTATCTATTAGATGAGGGAATATGTTGGCATATGATATCACCTATAAAGGCAGCAATTTCCCCAAACTTCTTTGGAGCATTTTGGCCCCAGTATCACTGGACAGAATTATTTCTTTTGTTCAACTTTAAGTGTTATAAAGGATGGAAGCATAAATTTTGTCCATATGTCTATAATGCTTTTTATCTCAACTAATTTAATTTTGGCCCCAAACCAAACATATGCATTCACATTCAGCATGCTCTACAGGGAGCATTTATGTACTTAAATTAGACATTGATACGGTCTAAGCAAAAATTCAGATCTACAAACAATTAGAAGACTCTTTAAGTAGAAGTTCTTTTCCAGTATTGAATTCTGAGGCTGACTTACAATGCTTTCCTCACAGTCAAACCTCTTCTTCATAGTAAGTATATGAAGTGTCAGAGAAGCTTTAAAAATTATTTGTACACAGAGTAGAACTAGTACAAAGAGGCCTTGAAAATAAGATAGAGCTTGAGTTACACTGTGGTCTAAGTTTGAATGTAACAACTGGAACAAGATTCCTATTAACTTGGCTGTAAAGGAAGCACATTTTTTGTTACAGCTATGCTGTGTTACTTGTTGTGGGGCAACAGTTTTGAACAGCAGTTATTAAAATTATGCCTTCATTTACTAAAATCAAGTAATAACTCAGGCTTTTTGTGAAAGCTGGAATTTTGTCAACTTTAATCAGCTATCTTAACAAACTATATCCTGAAGAGTATGTAAGAACATAAACAAGTCAATTAGCAAAGTCAAGCAGCAAGTCAAAGTTGCATTAACACCTTTTTAAGTAGTACATAAAATAACTCAAAATAATAATTAAAAAATAAACAAGATTTCTTGCCTTGGCTTTTCAGAGTCACCAGGTTTTGCCCTCCCTTTGTTTTGATGGCCTGTAGTAAGACAAAGTATTTCAAACAAAATTATCATCACCTAAAACAAAGGTGAAAAAATGTACTCAGACCTCACCATTTTGCTTTACAAATAATAGATCTTAAACATTCACAGTATCATAAACTACCACAAGTGAAAAGTTTTTCTAAAAGACACCTCAGTGTTACAGTACTGATTTTATATTATTTTTTTTAAATAATATAGGATTTTATTAATCCTCTAAAGGGGAAAAGAGACCTTAAATAAACAGAAGACTCTTAAAATTCTGTAAGATATGATATGACTCTACAATACTGTAACAACTGTTAAAGTGGACTCCGAGCTAAAGGAATCATATTAAGATATGAAGTAACACCACAGATCATATTCACTGTTAGTTGATAATTAGAATTTTAAAAGGGGATAATAGATCACTATAGATGTTGAAGTTTTACTACATAAATTTTACAGAGGCTTCAAAAATACATCACTAAAGGAGTTAAGTTCAACCCACATTAATCTTAGAAATGTAAACTTGAGTCAGACCAGGATAAATGTCCCCGATTACAAAATGAAAATGTTTAGTATGCGGAAATACGGAACAAAGACAAGAAAGACTCTATCATGTGATACTGATTCATTTCTAGCTCTGTACTTTTTCTAACTCTGAAACTTAACATCAAAGACTTAACATGAAATTTTACTAATACACTTCACAACTTCAGCCATCTAACATTGTCCTTGATCAGTTACAGGTCTCTACAAGCTGAGTAAACAATTCGTTAGTAACAAGGAAGAAGAAAACATTACTGTAAGTGGTCAAACCCAGGAAACCATGCTATTAACCGCAAAATAACCTCTCAACCATTTTCTGTGGGATTAAAACATAACATTAGGCATCTGAACATGCACATGCACACTCATGATGAAGTCAAGAAGGTTTTCATTTTCAAGAATTCTATGTTAGAACTTCACAAGGCATTAAAAAAATCCACTTAAGGAAGAGCTACCGTCCAGTAACCAGACAATTAAACAAGCAAGGCAAAAAATAGCATTTCTGGGCTGCTAGGGAATCAAAAAGCAGCTGACAAACACAGTTGCAGAGCATCACATGCTGCAGATGTTCCTTATTACACAGGGTAAGTGGAACGGGTGAAGAGCAGCAGACTTCTTGCTAGTTAAACCTAATGGATTTTATAAGACTTATGCTGAATTACCATAAAATTAAATTTGGAAAAAGGAGTTACTCACTTTATGTTTAAAGTTTCATAACTATCTATGCTTTAAAACGTTTATTTCATGATACTTATAGAAGTATTTTATGCAACTGAATATGAAATACTGAAAGACATCGACTGTTGAAAAATACAAATCTCCCCATTTGAGTAATCTTACTCAAGCCAGTGGGATGTCTCATGTACACGTTTCTCAAGCTAAATCATATGCATACATACCAGAAGTAATATTTAAAGTATTTAATGACATAAAATTGAAATTAATCAGAACAAAAATCAAGCATCAGGAAGACTGAACATGTTCAGAACTATTTCATGAACACTTCTTGAAATTGTCACACAGGAGTCTGAATGGTGTCTGTTGAAACAGTTCATACACATTAAAAACTCCAAAGCTACACTAATAATCATCACAAATTCCTCGTAATAGAGACAACTAATGGTTGGAAAACAATAATCCTTTTGAAAGCCTGAAAACACTTCAAGCATATCATCATTTAACCATTCAGAGACAGAGATATATTACCTTTTCTTCATTATATAGGTTTCTTTCCCTTAAGGAACCAATCTATCACTCTAAACAATATACTAATTAAGATAAAGGAATACAAACCTTCCCTCCCACCATCAAAAGAAAGAATTTAATCAGCACTATATTTTCATTGAATGATCTGATTCTAAAAGCCATTCAACAAATATGATTTCAGAAAAAATTCCTAGAGAAATTACTTCTCCCATATACTACCCAACTGAAAAAGATACTACTTTCAAGTTTTTAAAAATAAATTAAAATAAAAGTAACAAGCAGGTACTGCTGACTTATAGTTAAAATACTTCAGGAGATACATTAATTCAACTGCAAACATGACTCACTTACCCCACAAGCATTTTAAAATATTAGTAGAAGTAGTATTGCTTTTGCTAGACATTCCCACTAGTAGCAAGCAAAAATATTTAACAAAAATGTACACATGCTCAAAAAAATAGTACATGCAGACAAAAACTGAAATTAAAAGAGTCAGTAACTTTAAGATAAGATACAGTGGCATACAGTTCCTTTACATTAGACCTCCTGCACGTCTTAAGCCTTTAAGCGAACGAAGGCGAAGAAAAAGAAAGTTATTCTTCCCCACCCACAGTAAACTTGTCTCAGCGAGGCATCCAGAGCCTGACTCCTCCTTTCAAATCAAAGCAAATCAAATACTTTCTCCTACTGATGTAATTGTAGCAGGACACTCTGCCTGAGTGGGGGTGAAACAGCTCGAATTTCACCCTACTTGTGAAGATTATCAGTGATAGAGGGAGGCCACACTGGTTTTGGTGTTGAAGAATCCAAGACCAGACCAACTGAACAGTCCCATAAAATTAAGTATCGCAATGATATGAAACCAGATGTTTCCTGACAGAGGAACCAACACGGATGTGAAACCGGATGTTTCTCTACAGAGAAACCAATGAGTGGTAACAGTAACTCATCTAAAAATAAATTCTGTTTCACTGAGCTGGAAAATTTAGCCTGGTAGAAGATGACTGACAGTCAATCACTTTCTACTACAACAGATTAGTCCCACCTTTCAGCAACAGGGATTCTATCACACCCCTCCTTGGAAAGTGTCAAACTCCCTCCTTGAGTGGGGACATCCCTCACGAGTAGTCCTCCAGGCTGAGCAAGAGAGTTGCCTGCAGTCACTGGTGTGGGTAAGATCAATCTCTACTTAAGTAATGATTAAGCTAGCTTTGAAACTATTGACTTAACAAAGAGTGATTCTAATAAATAGTAGTTAAAGTGAATTATAGTGAACTGTAATTCTAAGAATTCATCATGTGTAGTAGAGTAATAGATGGGAACCTAACTGAGAGTCGATCCCCGCTTATGACTGTGAGAAATATAACAAAGTATGTTTTTGATAAAGTGTATTTGATAAAGTAAGCATTTATTATGGCCATTTATTGGAAAGAGGCAGGAAAACGTAAGTGTGCAGCTGTTCCATGACCTCCACATTTGGCCATGCCAGGGTGCCTGGCCAATACTCTCGGCACAGCCAACAGCAAGATCATGAGAAACTGCATGGCCAACGAGGAAAGAATTACACATCCGGCATAAAGTTGGCTGTGCTTCTAAGAGTATAAAAGCAGGATCCTCTTGCAGCCAAATCTGAAGCCTCACCTACAGGTGGATGCACCGTGTAGGAATTTTCCCAGTTACCTAAGATTCTCAGCATTGGCTGCAATGGGGCTTCCAGGCTGAAGTGTGGGCCTGGATGATGAGGATTAGGTAGTAATTGGTGATGTATTTCTTTTCAATCTCCGTTCTCTCTATACAGTAATGATTTGATGCATTGCTAATTTTCCTCTGTATTATTCATGTATCTCTCTCTGATTCGCTTTATTGTGCTTGTTCACTATACATATATGCATACACCCGATTCACTTTAGCGTGCTTGTTTAATAAAATGTTCATGTTTTATGACTAGCCTGTGATTGTTTTGTTGAGTACCCTGCCTGTTCACAAAACAAGTAGATATTCTGATTAAAGTCCTTTAGCCTAACCATATAATTATCAATTACCATTACCTTTTAAAGTGTTTATTTTATCTATGGATATGTCAAGTTTGCCATCCTTAATCCTGCAGGACAAAGTGGTATAAATTTGATTATGCATCTATAATCCTATAGGTATAAAATCACTGTCCAAGTCTGAGACTAAGACTGGATCCAGCCACACCTAAGCTCCTCCCTGAGAAGGAGTTCATAAAACAAGGGGTTCCTTTCCAAACCTTGTGACTCAACAGAAGAGCCTCCGTGACAACTTTGTCTGAAGTGTATCTATCTCCCCCTCTGTCTTCAATAGTAAGAGTGATGGGCAGAGCAGGAGGGAGAAAGGAAGAATAGAAAAAAGAAAACTGGAATGAGCAGGGTTTTTCTGAAATGACTATGTTCAAACCAACATTTCAAAGTCCTCTGATCTCTTTAGCCCAGAAGAATTTTCAGTTCTCTCTCAACGTTCAGCCTTTCATTATCCATCTTCCCTCAAAAATTAGCTATCCTTCTGACATCCTGCCCCTTCACCAGTATCAGCAGTGCAGACAGACCACCAGCACTCTGTTCCTCATCCAATAAGGGCAGCAGGACACTGCCCACATTAGTCATGTGAAGTGCGATTCTCTCAAATCCCACTGCTGTTAGCGGAACCAAAAGGGCAGCACAACTCCTACCTGCATTCAAAAGGCATTTGTGTGATTTGAGCTTGCCACCAGGTGTGCTGGACACCAAGTACCCCTAGGAGTCCACTGGAGTAGAGACATTGCTCATAATCCTGTGTTTGCAATTGGTGATTGGGCAGGTCGCTGTATGGGCATGTTGCTGCTGACCTTTACCACTGTCTCAGTAAAGCTTTGTTTTATAATGTGTCATCAAACTCCATTACTACTCAGACCACATCTTCTCACTCAGGAAAACATCTGGATTCCCTTAGTTGTCACTTGCTTCAAAATCATTTAAAATTTCCTACGGCTTCCATACATCTCACATTTTGCTCCTTCACACCACCTTCATATAGCTCCTCTTAACTGATTTGTCTTGCAGAGCTCGACTTTCTCTTTCTAAACCCCTTCCCTGATTTATGCTTTCTGCATTAAGTTCCTTCAACACTTTATAGTTTCTTTCCTTTTCTTGTTATCTCACCATATATCTTTTCAACATATTCATTTTGAATCTTTTTTGCAATCTTTCCCACATTTTCCATCTCCTGATAAATCCTTTAATTCTTAAAGATGTTTGCATATGTCCAAATGCTAATGCAAATGTTTGCAAATGTCCAAGAGCAAGATCACTTCTCCTACTGCCCATTTTAAAGGAAGATCTTGTAATGTATCTTCACAAGTTTCCTAAAATCAAATTTTGAAGTGCTTTGCACCTTGGCTCTTATTCAGCTAAGTATTTAAGTATGTGAAGTCCAAAGAACAGTATGGCTGGGCACTGAGGACTTCAGACTGCTGAACGGTCAGGACTAAAGGGATCCACTGCCTTGGAGGTCATAACTTTAGAACAGTGTAAGCGCGCAGCCAGTCCAGATTTGGCAGGAGTATTCCATACAAATATCATAAATAATAAAAATTTCAGAATGATGGGGAAATATCTCACATTTTATTGATTACAGCAGGTTTAGCAAGGGATAAAAATCCCCAAACAAAAGTCAGGAAAAGATTTCACTTTGAAGATTAGAACTGTTTGCACTTCACTTTCATCACAGAAAAGTAACTGGCACTGTGGGAGCTTTGGCAGACGGTAAGTTCTCTCTAATAGGATTGTGTGATGGGTTTTTTTGTTTGGTTGGTTTTTTGTGTTGTTTTCTTTTTCTCTTAATTCACTAAAAATTCCCAAACATGAACTATAAATCACACCAACTTTTACCTCTTAAAGTCAGTAGGTCAAAATCCTCTCTGACAAGTATTTTGTGGCCTCCTTCCTCTCTAACAGCAGGATTATTTTCTTCAAGATTTATATGGAGCTTTTAGTAATCACAAATAAATTACGAATATTGAAATTACCCACTTATCTTAAATTTAGATTCTTTTAGATCCCGCATACCTGTCTCAGAAGGACAGAAAGCATTTCTAGCCTGTAACTCAGCATTCTACCTTTTGCTTCCAGTTTCAATTCTGAATTCATGCATGTAAAGTAGATTCAAACTAAAAAAGCATGAAAGAAGTAACACAAATACAGGAGAGAACAGTACCAAAGTAACAGCATGCTGACAGGAAAAGAAATGAAACATAACAGCTTACTGTTGTGAAAATAACACTAGATACACTTTTGCTTATTAATAATGGCAACAGCAAAGAAGAAACCAATTCAGACTTGATAAATAGCAAAACCATACTCACTTGGTGGAAACTCCAGAGACCAACCTTTGCTTTCTGTTCTTTGAATGTCAGTCACCTAATGACAAATACATTAGCTTGGTATTACACAGGTAACAAAAAGCAAATAGATATCAGTCTAAATTTAAGCAAAGGACTAAGATGCTAATGTTTAACCAAAGAAATCACAACGGTAATACAGTATATTATGTCCCCAATCAAGAGGTGAAGAAAAATAATTTTATTAATAAAAGTGCATTTGTACACCTACACTTTTTTCCCCAGATTCATATCAGTTTGTTATTCACTAGTGTGACAAATACTAGCCTTTTTTGCAGTAATATTTATCCTCAAGGAAGATAAATTTACAGACCTACATCATGATGATTTCAGAGCATAAAAGTAGATGAAAGCTTTCATAAGACAATCAGAAATCTTCAAGCCCTTCTTGCGCATTCTGTAAACAGTTTTCTTTCTGAAGAAGTAACTTTCGTTTTCTTCCCTTTTCCCTTGAACACTGGTTTCGTTTTCCCCACTAACCAGTGATCTGGGCTTTTTTGCTGCCCCACCCTCCTGTGAAACCGGAATGGGTTTTTTTCTCCTGTGCTAAATTGTTTTGACCTTGCTAGTACGTTCACATTACTTACCCTGTTTTCTATATTAAATAGCTTATTTATAACACAATTTATAGGCTAAATTATAACAATTTACTAATTATCTTACAAGAACAATGCTAAAGACAACCAGAAAGAGGCACAAATGTTTTTTTAAATTAGGAATTAGTGTGAACTGTCTGTACGCAAACTGCAGGTTGATTACTCAATTTTTAATTCCATGCTGTTACAGCAGGACTGTCAGTCTGCGTGTGTCTAGCAAAGCAAACCACTCAGGAAAATTTAAGCACAGGAATGGTTTCTGGGCTCCCCATGATACTGGCCATAAGACAAGTACTAAGACAGCAACAGCTGGGAAATTCCAATGACATCCAGTAGTGAAGCCCAACTAAAACAAGGTAAGTATCAACAAAATCCCCCAACTTTCCACTTTTTTGGGGTGTGTGTTTGTTTTTTAAGGAATAAAAAAATGCATACTGCTTTGGGCTGGGATAAAGTTACTTTTCCTCATAGCAGCTTGTATGGTGCTGTGTTTTGGATCTGTGATTAAAAGCGTTGATAACACAGGGATGTTCTAGCTAATGCTGAGCAGTGCCTGCACTGCATCTTTTCTGTTTCAAATGCTGCGTCCCCACCAGCGAGTAGGCTCGGGGTACATGAGAAGTTGGGAGGGGACACAGCCAGGATAGCTGACTCCAACTGACCAAAGGGATATCCCAGACTATATGACCTCATGAGCAGCAACAAAAGCTGGGGGGAATGAACTCCTTATTTTGCTTTGCTTGTGTATGCAGCTTTTGTTTTGCTTATTAAACTGTCTTTATTTTAATTGATATAAATGAGTTTTCTCACTTTTACACTTAGGATTTTCTCCCCCATCTTGCTAAGGGGAGTAAGCAAGCAGCTGTGTGGGGCTGAGCTGCCTCCTGGGGTTAAACCACAACAACACTGTATGCCATTGCCCTTTCAACAGTAAAACAACCTAATGGTCAGAATTAGAGGTCTTTTTTTTTTGCTGGATTTCTTTGATCATCCTTCACTAACATGGATCTTTAGTGTAACTATTTTTCAGAAACAAAAATAATCCATGAACAGGGAATAAAGTTTACTCTGTCAAGATTCTGTGATGCACTTGACTCCTGATAGTTTGGTTCAGGCTCCAAAGGAAGAAAAGGACTAGGCTGTGACTAGGCCACGAAATTCTCTAGTTCCAGCCTGTTCTTTGAAAACCCGAAGGGACAAGGTGACATAGTGAGCTTTGATATGTATGAACTTGGAACAGGAACACCGATCCTGAGAGTAACACATAAATAGAAGCTGGTTCTTCCAAAACTAATTTGGTCAAGGAACAAAGGAACCTGTGGGTACAAGGAGTCTCTTCTCCGTCACACGTGATACGACCACAAGCCAACCACTTTAATCCATATATATGAGTGAGCTTTTTTTAAGCTCTCCCTCTTAAGTAGCTGGCAGCATGGCAGCGATGCCTCTGAAGGTTACTGCTTGTGGTTGAGAGACCCCTTACCAGCTGCAGATCTTTGGGAAATGGCTGATATTGCACATGACCTTATATCACAGGGCATTAAGTTCCTGTATTGGTAGCTTTGAATGATTATTTTATCTTCTGTGCAGTAGCATAACAGATTGAACCTTGCCATCAGACTTCGTTAAGCCTCACTTTTACAACATCTTGCTTCAATAAAACCACTGTTGCTGCTACTTTTGGCAGTGGTTCTTTAAGCAGTTTGAATCTCCCCTGTGACAGTTTCTCTCTCTGTTTTAAGCCTTCCTCACCATATAAGTTAATAAAAATAATCTGTTTACAGAGTGCAAAAGTAATGGTCTATAACCATGCAAATATATTAACATCACATTATCAGTTCAAAACAACTCTCCACTATAATCCATACACAGGGCATTTGCTAAATCAGCTAAAGCAGCTTGCACTGAACCCCATAACACAAGTACACATTACCTGAATCCTCTCCTAAAGCCAATGGGAAACCCACATCTGAATGCACATTGACAGGCAGGACTGGACAGTCTATTAAATCAGACATGACTTCAGCCTTAATTTCAATAAGCCCAAAGAGACCTCTCTCCTCCTTTTAACATACAGCCTCCACTTTCTCATTCAAGCAACCACCTCCTGCCTCCTTTCAAACCCCTAGTTCTGAATACAGATTTGGTATTTAAATATTACAGGACAAATGCTCTTGACTGAGAAAGTAGACAGTTATTAAAACACAGTGGCTGCAAAAGTTCAGCCATGCCATTAAACAACACATTCCAGGACAATGAAAATCAACACACTGTTGGTCTTGTAATGCAAGCTGTAGCATAACTTACCCTAGTATCATGGCTTTGATGACAATGATGATCTTTAGGATCAGACTCTGTTCTCTTTCTGTATTTTTCTATTTCTTTTTGTTCTTGAGAAATCATTAACTGAAATTCTGAAGAACTGTAGTCTCTGATATGCAAAAAGAGAGAACCCTAGTTCTTCCAATGTTGATGTCTTTTCCCCATATTTAAGACACATACCACACATGTATCATGAAAAAAAAACCCCATATGAAGTCTAACCCTCATACAAGTGTAATGGCATAACCATATTTAAAGGATTTGATTAAACAGCCATATTTTATAACTTCAAATTGCACAGTCCAAAGCTATGCAAAATGTAACATCCAAAAAAAAGCACACCATTTTCTAGAAAAGGGACAGGAACCGAATTACTGCACTTTATAAAAAATAAATAATTTGGGTAATTAATGAAAAATCTTGCCCAAAGCCACATTTTATTTCTGCAATATAGAAGGGAAACAAAACTAAGCTCCTCCAGAATTTTCAGGTTTATAAAAAGCTGTTTAGTAGTTTGCTTACTGTACTGTTTTTGAATGACAGCTCATCACTACAAGTAGACCAATAAAAATTAAGAAGATCTTTCAGAGAAATGTTTGAAACAAAAGTTACAGCATATATGGTAACTTAGCTGAATCTGTGAATATGGAATCTCTCTTACTCTCTTCTCTCTGAGCAAGGCAAAAGCACAAAACAGATGTGGCAAAACCAAGTTCCTACAAACTAGAATACACGTTCATTTGTACCATTGCCAAGCATTTTCTAGCATTCAGTTCCTCAAGTCAGCTTATCCTAGCAAACTTTATAGTGCAAAGTTAACACAAAAAAGTGTGCATGACTGCCCTGACATTTTCAGGCACCAAATTTCCCCAACAGCAAAGTACTTCAATTCGGCAGGACAAAAAATCCCCGTGAAAATGTAACTGGAGAAGAACTTTTTACACGGACATGTAGTGATAGGACGAGGGAGAATGGCTTTAAATTGAAAGAGGGGATATTTAGATTAGATATTAGGAAAATATTTTCATTATGAGGGTGGTGAGGCCCTGGCACAGGTTGCCGAGAGAAGCTGTGGCTGCCCCATCCCTGGAAGTGTTCAAGGTCAGGTTGGACAAGGCTCTGAGCAGCCTGGTCTAAGTGGAAGGTGTCCCTGCCCTTAGCAGGGGGTTGGAACTAGATGATCTTTAAGGTCCCTTCCAACCCAAACCTTTCTATGATTCTATGATTTCCAACATTTGTCAAGCTTAATGCTGAAGAAGACTGACAGCTTGAAAGTGGAACACGTCTCAAGATAGCTTATTTAGTTCCCGGAAGACCTCTTTACTCCCAGGCTACATGCTGGTTGCATTTCTAGTAAGTTTATTCCTTCCATTTTTATTTACTCATAGGTAACAAAATTTAAGCAATATATATGCTATGTAATACTTATACTAAGAATTGCTAATTTTGAAAAAGGAAACAAAACTTGGCAACTACTTACTTTTTCTCAAGAAGTGACTTCTTTGGTTTCCGTTTATGTTGTTTGATAGCTATAGAAAATTATATAGGAAGGGAGAAAAAAAAATATTAGCTAGTTTCACAAGAAAGTTACCGATGAAGGAACTTTGCTATGTTTAAGGTAGATCTTGAAATCAGAAAAGGTTACCATTGATATCTTCTAATGTCTTCTTTAACTTCTCATTTTGTTGCATAAGATCCTTAAGTCCACCATCAATATTCTTGCATAGCTCCTGAGCCCTCTTATTAGCTTTCAAAGCCAGTTCATGTTCCCCCAGCAATGATAGTGCCTTACAGAAATGGTAGTGACCCTACATGGACATAAGTTTGAATTTCAAGCATTTTTCACACAAGTAAAAAAAAGTTTATATCCAAACCATCTGCAATAGACAAAGTAAAATTTTACATACTCAGAAGTTATCTACTCCATCTATTTCAGGTCATATGATGAATAATCAAAGCTTTCAACTACTCAGAATGCTGAAACAGAATTGACTGGGAGTAGCATCTAGCTGCCGGCTTTGGAAAGGAGCAAATTTGTTTTTTCCCCTAATCTCAACTACTACTTTGCAATTCTGTAACTATTCCTTTATTTACTCTTCTCTAGGCCCAGAATATTGGGAAATACATGTTGGTCATTAATCAGGATTTTCTTATTGTAAGGACTACGTATATTCTTTTTAAAGCATTGTGATAACACAGCTACTCACAACAGTGTAATAAATGGTTTTTTTCCAGATGCAGAACACCATGTAACAACACTTACAAGCATGTCAAAACAATATTTTTAATATAAAAATACAAGCAAACTATGTACTTGGCTGACTGAAGCAGAATTCTTAGTCCACAATGTACTGCATTCATTTTACTGTCATTTACATTTACTGTGTTGAATGCAGATGAGAACGTCACACATACCTGGGTCAAACCTGTAACTAAGACTCTGGGTTCCTGAAGTAGTTTATAGTACCAACAAAAGACAATTTTGAAATGTATATGAAACTAACCTTTGGCCAATTAGGCTTCAAAACAATGGCTCTTTTTCCATCAGCAAGGGCTCTCCTTAGAGAAGGGAGGGAAAAAGAAGAGGTATTTATTACTTATACTTCAGGAAATTCCACAGACAAGATGTACAAGACACTATAAAAACACAAGTGAATAAAAGAACAGTTCATTCACCTGTGTGAAGGCATGGCCAGACAACACTTCTTAGCTTTAACTTACCTGGGTTAAAATGTTATAGTCTAAACTATTTCACCAATCAGATATTTACTCCCTCATCCTGCCTACTAGGTTTTCCAGCATTTCTGCATAGGTACCCACCCCTTAAGCGGGTTATAACAAAATGTTCCTTTAAAAAGCAAAGCCTTAATAAAAACTCTGAATACCAAATCTAAATATTTTGACAAAAATCACATTAGAGAGTAGTTAGATAATCAGAGCTAGAGATTTGAAGGTGCAAGTATTAACTACTGAGCACTGAAAGACAGTAACCTCCAAGACTCGTTAACAACTGAAGCCTGAAAAACATGCTTCACTGACTTTTTATATACGTGGAATAACCGGAATTACAGTTTTGGCCAGAAGAGAAGCAGACTATTCCTGCGGCTACAGGAGAGAACACAGAGCACCAGTGATGGCCTCTGCTGATATCAAAGCTGCCCAAAACAGATAGCTGAAGAGTTTATATACCCTTGGTATAGACCACTCATTCTTCGGTGAACTAAACGTATGTGTCAGATAAGCAGAATGTAGTAAATTACAAGAGTCATTACATATGGATTACTTCAGATGAGGAAGTTTACAAATAATCTCACTCCTCTGATAGCTGGGTCATGCTGACTCAATGAGGCCTTTAAAAAATGTCTGCAGTGAGACCTAACTTGAGAGGCTTGCAAAAGCCTGAGGCGTTAACTATTTTACCTCCACAAAGGGAAAGAATATGGAAAAAAAACCCCAAACAACCCACACTTGTTTCACACAAAAGTCTCCATAAACTGCCTAGTCACTACCTCTAGTTTTCATAACTACTATACCAGGAAACCTTGTACAGAGGGATCTGAAGGAGGACACTGAGATATAATGAAAGGTGGATACTAAAGAAAAGCCTGAAAGAGACAATAATTTCAAAAGAAAGTAGTAATAGTAGAATTTAGACATGTAGCAATATATTTAAAAAAATTAATAAGAAGGAAAAAACCACAACAGAACTAGTGATTAAAAGTGGGAGAAATGGCGCCATACACGTATTGCAAGGGAAGCAAACAAAAGGGGAAAAAAATGCTTGAGTAAAAGATAGTGGGGTACAGAACCTCAAGATAATAAGGGATTATAAAAGCAGTTGAAGAGATTAGGAAAAAAACCGGAAGCATTTGACATTCTCTAGCGTATGTTGTTGTGCTTTGTTTTCACCCCCCCAGTCTTTCCTCCAGTGCCACCTTTCGACAGCCCGGCGCAGTGCTAGCACAGATGCCCGTGTGGAGCACGGCCGAAACATCAAGACACGAAGCCAAGCTGCAGGGAAAGGTCCTGCCGCGTAGCAAAGCCTGGGAGGGAACACGATCAGTGCCTCTCATGAGGCTCTGAAAATGGGAGGAATACACACGCCTTGGATAAAGTCTTCAGTGCTCCAGCAGACGATCTGGAGAACACTGTTAACTGCCTAGTCCCATAGTACAGTATTTCCACCACTGACTACATGATCTAAGCTCAGTACTGAGTTTGCAAAACCTCAGGACTGAGGCTTCTTGGTCTTGCTCAGCCTCAACTGCAGTTTCACCTATCTGCAGCTTTCTTTTACTTAAGTGTGACATCAACTTCTCTAATTGAGTAGGTGTGTATGGCTAATTTGATCTACTTGTTTGTCTTTGTGTGATACAACCGTAGATTTAGCTGCAGTAAGTGCTTGTTACTGCTATCTATATAGAATGAGGTATTTATGACTCCAGAATAATGATGCCCTGTAAAGAAATACAACCCTGATATGACAGCAGAGGCCTTGAGAAGTGGAGACACAGCGTGCAACAAAGGAGTATAGGCAGGGGATGACAAGAAATGGGGCACAGTCTTGGCACTGGAGACCCCATGGCTATAAACAATTCACCAATAGTCAGTTAGAGACATGCCAAATCTGGACAAATATGACTTAAAGGGTAACAAAAAGTAATATCTGTAACAAGTACTATGTGTAGTAAACTCAGATATAACAGGGGGCCACAGACCAACAAAGACAGAGTAAAGATGTAATAGCACATTAGTAAACACAAAAGCAACCCCAAATGGATCCTAGAGTGAGGAAGAAGAAACCATCAGCATGAACATCACATTTCTCATGGAGAAGGACTCTGTCCACCTACAGCTTTCTAACCTCACAGCAATGGAACTGCTGACTTTGGTACCCATCCAGAGGAGCAGTGGAAGAAGTGAGGATAACACCAGGAAAATGGGCAAAAACTAAGAATCATGTGGATACCAATTTTAATTACATTAATATTTTTTCTTTTCATTTCAACAATTAGATCAGGGCTAATAACAATTAGACCTTTAAAGACTTCAATTATACTAACAATAAATTCCTGGGTTGGCTTTACATAAAAGGTATACATCCACCTTGCCCATAAACAAGATTTTTAGCTTAATAATTGGCTTAAGAAAAATAACCCACATACTTATAATGATCTTTTCTTCAAGAGGTTTAATAAAAATCACAATACTCACTGGTACTGAGATTTTTTTTTCTTGTTGTATAAGTCACACACACACACACACACAAAAATTTTAAGTGGTATTACATACTGCCAGAAGATACATCTACTATTACTTATTTTTCTTAATGTCAGTTTTCTGAGGTAGTAACATCACAATTATTATATACTTAACTTTTAAGAATATTATTTTCCTAAGTATATTAACAGTTTTTAACTGCAGGATCACCACAACATTTCAAGTCATACTCAAGGGGTTACTTACTTGTACTGCTGTGTGAGTATTAAACAGAGAGCTCGGTTTCCATACAGAAGATGGTTTGCAGGACTTAAAAAAGAAAATTATGAAGAGTTAGTAATGTTTGTTACTATTGAAAATCTTAAGGAGAAATTAAAGTAGGTTTTCACAATAACTGTCTGCAAGCGCTCTAGCCTCAACAACTATATACAAGTTTCCTTGAATAGCCCCATTGATTTACAAGTCACTGAGAATATTAGTCTTAATTATGTAATAATTCATAATATTTGGTCCCACTAATGTGACTTCCAACCAATTCAAGTCACTTTCAAACTACTTTAAAGGAAAAAAAAAAAAAAGTGGGGGGAAAAAAAAAGGTGTGGGGGGTGCAAATAAAGGGGTATGAAGCATAGAAAAGCCCACTTGACTGCCCAGCTGGGCAGACTAAGCAGTGGTTCTAAAGAGTTAAAGAATCACCCCCAATGTACCTAATGGAGAATGAAAGGGGGGAACCAATAAATGTAATCCAGCAACAGCTTGAAAGAAGACCAAGAGAAGATGCAGCCAGTTAGGGATGGAATGTGATGATGAAGCAGAAGAAAGTCAGTTCACACTGGGAGAATGCGAAAGGGAAGACAGTGTACAGAGCAGATGAAGAAGGATACACTAGCTGCTAGACATCCCTTCACCTTCCAGGAAGGTCTTAAGGACAAAGAACAATTTTTAACAAATAGCTGTCACAATAGCTCAAGCTCTACAGCCCCTGGAAACCATGAAACTTCCTTTGCTCTTTCCAAACCATGTGATTTCCTTTGTTCTTCCACTGAATTCTGTTCATCCCCTCCCCTCATCAGCTATCCAGAGCAAAGCCTTCTTAGCCTGCTCCATGATCTCGGATACAGTCATTGACTCAAGTCAGCCAACCCAACTTTTCAATGAGGCTGAAATCAGCTTGAATTTGGGATTGAAATGTATCCTACTATGTGACATAAAATCTGAAGCAATGATCAGCAAAATGCTAACCCTTTCAACTGCACAATTATAAAGCTACAGAGTTCAAAACAGAAAAAAAAAAGTCTCCACAATCAAATTTTATGAAAGGTGGGACTTTATCAATTTCACTGTATTTCATGGACACCAGAACTTGTAAAAGCAGCATCTGCACAACTATAACACAAGGAGTGATATACTCCAAACCTGCATTCTGTAACTACTTGACATCCTATGCGAACTACAGGAAAGGGGCAAATGCTCTATATGCATATGCCAAATTCTCATTTAATCTCTGTCTCCATGCCTCTTTACAGAGCCCAGGAAAGTCTCCAAAGCCTTTCAGCAAATGACTTTTAAGAAGAAATTTAAAAAGACTTACAAAAGGAAATTAAGCCTTTTGGAAGCACAGTTGCGAAGACCACACTTAAAAATATTTGTTCTTGTTCACTTGTTCTGTGTCATAGCTGAGATGACAAACATTTGCAAGAGTTGGCCATACTGGTCTGCTGGAAGAGTATTTAGGAAGGATGATGCCAACAGCAGCTGTTCACACCAGATAACTTATTTCCTTCCCTAGGTTTACTATACTTACTGTTTGCCCTTTTAAATCAGCTTTAAGCCTTAACAGGACTTTTGGGGTAGTACAAGTGCAAACAACCGTTAGTAACAAAAATAAAATAGAACAAAAAATGTGTTAGGTACCTAATTTAAAAGAAAAAAAAAAGAAAAAAAAGAAGCTATCTTTTGGCCTCCAAGTGGCTTATGCAAAGCTACACAAAAATCAAGATAAATCTGAATAAGCTGAATACATATTATATAACACAATCTAGTTAACCAGTTAGTTAGTTCTTACCAAAATTCTATGGCTTTCGTGTATGACATTATAGCACGATCAAAGTTTCCTTGGGAAAACTCCTCATTTCCCTTCTGTTTCATAGATTCACTGTTCTGTGAAATCAAGAAAAAACAATTCAGTAACGACTGTATCTAAACTCATCTGCAGTGAGAAGAAAACTGACAAGAGACACCTCAGTTTTCATGCTTATAGAAACAGAATGTTATGTATGCACTATTAGTTGTAATTTAATACTTTTAATGCATTACACTTAATAAGTTTAAAAGTGTATGAATGAAAATTTTTGCAGACAAGAATACAATGAACAATAATTAAAGAGCAGGACTAACTCAGAAGCTATCCTGGGTTCCATGGTATAGTCATCATCAAAAGTGAGAACGTGTCAAATAGGAAAGTAGGCTGAGTACAGCACAATGCATACAGTTCCTTACTCGATGCCTTTCAGTGCAGCTCCTGAACTACAGCATTGTAGCAAGGAAGACACAGGAATTAACCAGATTTCCACAGGAAAAAACCTGACACATCTAAACTAAAGGAACACATGGCAAAGAATTTGAGAGCGTCTTATTTCTGCACTAAAAGGATCAAGCTGAAAATCTTCTGTCAACATTAACTGCATTTCCTTGAGCTTTTTGGGGGTCGAGGAAGGGAACACTCTCCAACGTACACCAGCAACATAAACAACTAATTTGTTGTTTATTAGGTGAGGATGTCTCAAGGTAACTATTTATGTCAGGAAAATTACTTACCTTCATCTTTAATCGTTTGGTCATTTTCATAATCTTTGATCATTAAAACCCCTCAAAAGTAACAATGGAAAGTGAAAAGCACAAACACATTCTGGTATCTTCTCTCACCTTCCTACAGTTTTCACAGGTCACAGCTTTAAATTCTTCAACTAAATTACAATCTTCCAAAGCAACTTTAGTAATACAACTTTTGCCTGGAGACAAAATTCAGAGAAATACAGCGGGTAAAGAATTTACCAATGACAGGAAGTAGTGTTTATCAGCTGCTGCTAAGAATCACACTGTTTTCTGACTGGAAGCAAAATCTGACATACGAACTAAATAACAGAATCAAATTAAGCAAAAGAAACATTCAAAAGAAATGGATTTATTTATTATTCGGCAAGCCCAAAACAACTGGCTGCAGACTGAAAAACGTTTAACTTGTCTAATTTCAAGCAAACAAGTGAAACTTGACTGTATTATAAAGAATTTGCATTTTAAAGACCTGTAAAGATTTGTATTTTAAGGAATTTGTATTTCAGTTCTTAACTATGAGAAGATTCTTCTCACATGTAAGTTCAATTTCTACTATACTGTTACTGCAACAACTGAGTTAGAATGCATATATGCAGAAAGACAAGAATAGAAGCCATTTAACACAGAATCATAGAATAGTTAGGGTTGGAAAGGACCTTAAGATCATCTAGTTCCAACATGCATCAAATACAGCAGCCTGGGAGCTTTTTGTAATTTCAGCAGTTCTACTGCTAGTGCTGTTATCTCATGGTAACTTCAACAAGCTACATCAGCTTATTTTTGAAATATGACTAACTTCTTACTTAGTATTTTGACAAAATCCTTTGCCAAACATTTAACAGAAAGACCCAAATAGTATTTTGGGCAATTTTCAACTTAACCTTAAGTTGAAAGAATACAGGGCGAACATACAGCCCATAACTGACACGAAAGTGCAAAAATGTTCTGTTCAGAAAGAGCATGTGCACTGCAAATATAACCCACATACAGAAATTCAAGGAAGAATTGACTGGTGCAAATAAACAAAAAGCCAAGGAAAAAAAGCCCACACCACCACTATTTTTCCAGTCAGTTTCTGTCAGTCCCAGAGCAATGAAATACATGCAAACATTCACTATTTCATAATTACAACACAAGTGACTTTCCTCACCATTGTTTCTTCAAAAGTGTTCATACTTACATTGACCAAAGAAAACGCCAAGACACATCGAACCAAAACCACCGAGTTTCTCTAGCCTCTGCAGAATACTGAGATCACCTGTATATCTGACCCAATCAAGTCCATGCCCAAAATCAAAGACACCCTATTTCAGTTTAAGGAAAATAAAGAAAAAAAAAATAATTCAATACAAAGCAAAGTCTTAAAACAAAAACACCACCACACAAACCAGCAGCTCACTGACAATACAGTGGAAGCATTCAATGTAAATATAACAAACAATACTACTGTAACACTTACAATATGCACTTGTTAGTGATTTGTTAGCCTTTGAAATAGATAACAGCTCATAAACACAAATATTTGGATAACATATGCACAGCATAACCCAGCATAGTCACAAAATGAAAACAGTCATTCTTTCAACAGGAGATAGGGGGGCCACTCAAATTATAGAATTTAATTTAGAAACTTCTTTTCGGTGACTGCACACAAAATTGTTTCCATGTGAAGTGACAAGCCTGATCAAAAAAAAAGCAACATTCTCCAAGCTGTTAGACACACAGGCAGGGCTAAGACTTAATTCTGCAAATCATTACTTCTTTTCTATTATAACTGTATTTAATTGTTTGAGGTACAGAGCTTTAACTGAAGGAGAGCGATTGAGTGAAGAATGTCCATTGCCTGGGATATTCCCACATTACCTGAGCCTACAGATTTTGAAAAATAACATAAAACCCACATAACTAAGACAAATCATCACTAAAAATATAGGAACTGTGTAATCCAGCAGTAACATACAGTTGTACCTATTCTGCTTCTCCCATTGCAACTATCAGCTATGGTATTGCCTTCCAATTTTGATGTTTTTATTTTAGCAGTTGCAGTTAACCTACAGCAGGCAGCTGAAACTAGGAAGTGGGAAGAAAGTGACTAACACAGGGAAATTAAGTACATCCACTGTCCAATGTTTACAAGGTGAAAAATATAATGAGCATAGGTCTACTATACACTGAATCTGTCAATGATGATGGATCAGCGGGTTTTCAAATCACACTCTTGCTCTTGTGTTCATAGTCCTTCAGATTGAATCGGTATCACTATCTGACAATATCATAAAAGATTTCCAGCCCATCTCCGAAGAGGAGAACTTCTGCATCATTTCAGTGGTTCCTTCCTCGTAGCCCTGTAGGCCCACCATACAACACTGTCATTGCTTTATGCAGAGTTTGCAAGGCCACAGGGCTGTGACTAGTCAGGTTTATCCTGAGCTTGTCCTGACCTGCTTAAAGCTCTGTTTTAACTTGGTTTTAACTGTAACAGAAATTTTCCTTCTGACCAAGTGTTTGTGACTAATTTGGTTTTAAAATGAACCTAAGTAGACCCTAGGATGAGAAAGAAGAAAACATCAACAGCAGTCCTGGCAGTGAAGAACTCCAGCTAGCTCCAAGGAGCAGTGCAAGGATAAGCGTAACAGCTGGAAAACAGTCAGATGCTAGGAAGTGTGTGTATTACAGTTTTAACCGTACTATTATTATCATTAGAGAGTTTTCCTGTTTAGTAGTATTTATTTCTTCATTTTCTTTCTTCTTCTGCAATAGTTCGTTCTGGAAGATATCTGCTATACTAGCAATAACTTCTTGTCTCTACATCTGAAGTGTATTTGCCTTTTGCCCACACCTAGACTTTCAGCATAACACACCAATACCAGCACAGAAAGAGAGGACACTCATTTTGGTCTTCTTAAGATATTTGTTTTGCAATTCCTGTCATACACAGATTTTGGCAACGCCAGTCCTGTATCTACATACTCCAAAAACTACAGACTCAATTTATTTATGCAAGCATTTTCAAGTTTGGGATATTTGTATAAATATTTAGGTTTTATTCACACATAAAAAAGCATTCATATTAAAAACAGTTTGAGAAACTTACATGTTCTACTCTGCTGCCAATTCTCAGTACACCATGAATAAAAGTTGGAATGTTCTGGAAGAAGGATAGAAAATAAACATGAAACAAGTTATTAAGATCTGATAACTTTAGTTGCTATCTGCTGAGGTTCCACTCAATAACATTTTCTGTTCTGGTTGAATGAAGTATCATTTGGACAGTTGCTCTGGTCTGTTTGAAAGTTTCAGGAAATACTCTTGTATTCGATAGCAAATCCCCTACCATTTTTGTTGAAAAATAAATAAATGTTGACATGGAAATAGGAATGCATGGATCTTGTGATGTCTGGTTAGGAAAGTCAGCCACTTTAACCACCTCTGCAGTTATCTACATACCAAAGAACCAGCTGATGCATCCAATTAAAACCATCCAAAACAATCATAGTTCCTCTCCTGAGACCTTATGCTCCTCCAAATAAAATTTACTACTGGATATACATGCTTTTATGCAGAGGAGATACAGGCTGAGGAAGTAAGAAGAGGGAAGCAGAAGTAAACAGGGAGATGGGAATATACACAGGCTCTCACACATAAAGATCGAATGGGAGACTACCAGAGGAGGAAACAGCACAAAGAACTCATCACATGAGATAAAATGGAAAAACTGCAGGGACATCTTGAAGTATAAGAAGGTGAAAACAGAGAACTCTGATAGCCTGAAGGAGAAAGCAGCAAAAAGAGCATAAGGAAGTATGAATCCACAAGATCAATATAGTACATGAACAATTCATCAAAGAAAGTTGCTTGGGGTTAAGCACAGAATTTTGGCAAACAATTTTTTTTTTTTAAATTTATCATACCTAAATTAAAAATAAAACAACAAAAAAAATCTCTTTCCTTCAGCCGCTGAGAACATTTGTTATATCATTCTCACCTCTGCACTGTTATGTTTCTGTTTCAAGTCAGCAACAATATCAAATTTTAAGTATCATTTGTTGAATGAGGGGAAAAATAACCGAGGAGAAAAAAAAACAGTATTTAACTTGCACATCCAGGAATGGTGCCATTTTCCTAACACATATGACTCTTAGCAACTTACAAGAGCCCCAATCAACTGCATTATTGGCTCTGCAAATATTTAATAAGTTATCCCAACTGTAATAAAGCCTATTACATTTTTTTCTAGAAAGCTGCAATTGAACTATCAGACAAATTATTCACTCCAGCAAAAGGAAATATCTAACTTAAGATAAAATCCCAAGATGCATAAGGTACAGATATAAACTATTTGTTGTGGTTTAAGCCCAGCCAGCAACTCAGAACCACGCAGCCGCTCGCTCAGTCCGCCACAACACTATTATACTTGAAAACTTGCACAAAGTTAAAACGTAGTACTTACAACAACTTTTTTCATTAAATCAAAAAGGTCTTCCAAAACTTCTAAATCACAGAGTCTCTTCCAATTCCAGTCTAAAATCTGTGAGCTGCTTAAAAACAGAACAAGTTTGTATTTAGGAAAATAACACTGTATTACATGATTATCATTACTAATATTTACGGTAACTAGATCTAAGCAGGACCATTGTTACAAACTCAATGGTTAAAAATGTCATCCAGGTAGACAGCATCAGCTGCTCTGGTTAGCAGCAGAGAGTTGATGTCATCTACTTGGGATCTGTGCAAAGGATTTGACACTGTCCCGAACTATATCCTTGTCTCTAAACTGGAAAGACATGGATTTGATGGATGGACCACCCGGTGGATAAAAAACTGGCTGGATGGCTGCACACAGAGAGTTGTGGTCAATGGCTCAATGTCCAACTGGAGAATGGTAATGAGTGGTGTCCCTCGGGGCCAATGTTGGGACCTGTGTTGTTCTGTATCTTTGTTGGTGACATGGACAGTGGGACTGATGCGCCCTCAGCAAGTTTGCCAAGGACACTAAGTTATGTGGTGCGTTTGATATGTTGGAGGGAAGGGATGCCATCCAGAGGGAGCTTGACACTCTTGAGAGGTAAGCCAATGCCAACATTATGAAGTTCAACAATGCAAAGTGCAAGCTCCTGCACCTGGGTCGGGGCAACCCCAGGCACAGCTACAGGCTGGGCAGAGAAAAGATTCAGAGCAGCCCTGCAGGGAAGGACTTGGGGGCGTTGGTTGATGAGAAGCTTGACATGAGCCGGCTTCAGTAGGTGCTTGCAACCCAGAAACCAACCGTATCCTGGGCTGCATCAAAAGAAGCGTGACCAGCAGGTCGAAGGAGGTGATCCTGCCCCTCTACTCTGCTCTCATGAGACCCCACTTGGAGTATTGTGTACAGTTCTGGTGTCCTCAGCATAAGAAGGACATAGAGCTGTTGTAGCAAGTCCAGAGGAGGGCCTCGAGGATGATAAGGGGGATTGAGCACCTTCCATATAAAGACAGGCTGAGAAAACTGGAGCTGTTCAGCCTGAAGAAGGGAAGGCTGCGTGAAGAACTATGTCTTCTGACCATAACTAACTTAGCCCACTGGTAAAAACATTCCTGCAGACAGTCTAACCACTACTGAAAGTGTACAACGAACTTTCACAGGCAACCCAAAAAAGAAACCCAAACCAAAACAAAGACTGATTAAATCACTTTGAGAATATGATTACTTACTTCAAATCAGCTGCCAAAGAATTACTTTCACTTTTGAAGAGAAGAGGCCAAAAGATGAGTATTTTAATAACGTTGCAATATTCTATTAACACGTCAACTGGCTGACTGCACCACACTTCACAGGGATCAACATCTTCAAGAAAACAGTTAGGAACTAGATTACACAATTCAGGCATTACAAGTAACCAAAGTCAAAATAAACATTCAAACCATCAGTTATTTCCATGCTGTATTCTTAAGTATTATGTAACTGAAACAAAATTTGAACACTCTAAATACATCTGGCAACCTGAAATGTTTTATAAATTGAAGGAGGAGAGGGAATTTATATGGAGGTATAGAGGCAGTGTAAGGGTATCTGTGGGAGAATACAAGCCTGCTGGCAGACTTTACATTCCTTTGCTTGTGTTCTGAATTGTATTGATGTAATACGTTAATGCAGCCTGCTTCTAAATGAGGAGCCTAACAAGGGCTGTGAGCTGTTTACTGGCTGTTAATGTTCAAAGTAAAACATGAGCCTCTTCTACCTGTACCCATTCAATTATTTGCTACAATAAGTCCAGAGTAGTGTGGCACATAGCAACATGGTACAAGAAAATCAGCAATATTATTCTTTTTTTCCCCAGAGGCATGCATGATGCATGGCTCTTCCG
>NW_009935891.1:85112-87526 GCF_000696875.1 Nestor notabilis
TTCCCTCAAATTGTCTTTAAAAGGTAAAGATCCTTTTTACGCTATTGAGATGGCATCAATTATTCTCAGAGCAGAAGCAGTATTATCTGAGAACCTGAATATATGAAAAAACTCATTTGACACTGTTGGCTGTGTACATACGAGTTCCCTACATGTTACAGGGTATCGTTTGTATAGCAAATACAGTTTTGAAGAACTTGACATGCTCTTGACCCACTTGCTTTTCTGCAACTAAAAATTATTTTTAAATATTGTAACTGCAAAATTTTACCCACAGAAGATCAACTTGAAGGTATCTTTAGACCTATACAGCTAAAATATAGCTACAATTAACACACAGGTAATGAGCACAAGCCCAAGTCTCCATCCTAAAACATTAACTGACTGCATATATGCACATATT
Organism: Nestor notabilis; assembly: GCF_000696875.1. Lineage (NCBI taxonomy): Eukaryota > Metazoa > Chordata > Aves > Psittaciformes > Psittacidae > Nestor > Nestor notabilis. The sequence goes on from NW_009935891.1 coordinate 85,516, forward strand.
ACTGAGAATTTACCCTTTTCTCACAAATGTACATGAGTCTTCTGCACATTACGTTAGAACAAAAAGATGAGAATTCTTCCAGTGTAAAAGAACATACGACTGCTTCTGCTCAGAAATAATAATTTTCTACTTATTTGGACAAAATAAGGAAAAAGGTGAAATAGCAATCAAAAGACCTAAACACAGCAGAAAAAGTGTATTAGAAAGTATGTAATATTAGTTTACATACCTGTTTTAGGCTTCTGTGGCGATCGCTGTACAAACACTGCGTGACCCTAAAGATAAATGTGGTTTTTTTAACATTGCCCATCTCTCAAATGTGTTACACTAGCTATGATTGATGAACTATTGCTAAACATTAAAGCAATATAAATTGTTTACATCAGGGAAAGGGATAGATGAAAGTGATTTTTACATTCTGCCACTGACTTCTCAAGAAAAGGTAGTTATTGAACATACTTAGATCAGTATAAAAGATGCTTTTCAACAGACGTTTATTCTTTCAGTGGCAGACTTTCTGGAAATACTAGCATGCTGCGTGCGAAGTTGACTTACTTATGTGCAAAGATGAGTTATTAACTTGACCTAAGGTGATGACAAGCAATCATGTGCTTTCACCCAACACAGCACTTCTGAACTATTACAATGTTACATGCAAATCAAAGCTTACTCGTGTCATAACATTGACATTCTTGACAGACCATGACACTCAATAACAAAGAGGAAAAAAAAATTATTATTATTTCAAAATCAGTTAATCTTGAAAGATGACTGAACATTTCCTTCACTCCACAGAGCAGATTTCACTACAGTACTTAAAAACAAAGCAAACCACACACCCACCCTCAACACTGAATAAATAACTGCAGCAGCAACACTGGATAAATAACTCATAACTAAACTCTCCTAGCAGCAGGAAGATTAACTAACACAGTGCTTTCTAAGACTCTTTAAGCATAGAAGAAGGGGGAAATAAGAGAAGCAATCTTTAAGTATTAAAACAGAAAAGTGCTACAGTTTATTCAATAAAAGGAACAACTAAATGAGTAGAGGCTTTATTGGGCACAAAGGGCTAGCAAAAAATTCTAAGAGATGACAAAAACACAGAATGGGTGAACACTGCAGTTAATTTGCAGACTTGAACTTAAATGAACTAAGCTGCAATTGCTCTGCAGTTACAGGAAGTGAACCTGACACTGGAAGTATATCATCCCAAATATGGCTTAGATACACAGCCAGCAAGTTGGTGAAGTTCTGCTAATAGGACCTATGCATCACCATCTAAGTTTTACATAGTTGTATATGAATTAAGTAAAACTTACTTGCTAAGAGGATACACAGTCTCTATGCTATACCCCAATTTACTACTTTTGCAAGTGAATAACTGTGGTATAAAGTACTTTTGCATCAGTTTGAATTAATCAACACTATCAATTACTCTGCAGATCAGATAGAGGTATAAACTCCACTGGAACATCTTGCAATATTTTCACCTAGTTCCAACTCTACTTACCAATTCACAGCAAGATTTACGATCAGCATAAAAAGCCAGGCCTGCAGACTCGGACCTGGATATAGGTTCACCCATGGTACATGACACTGAAAGAAAAGGATTTATGAGAAAGGCACAAAGGGAAGGTAAGAGGCAAATAACATATGCTTTGCAAGACTTGAAATGACCACATTATTAAATTACCCTTTGCAGGAGTTTCACGGAAGATGTGCTCTTATTTTCACATAGCATATGTTAATGCGGAAAACAATCACCTAAAGCATCAGTCAAACGCCAATTAAATCGACTAACATTCTCCCAAGTCCCTGGGAGACGCCTGACAATACTCCAGCCCTCTCCCTCACACCAGACCGGCAGGAGAGGGACGGGCAGTCTCTACCAGCCGGGCAGGGGGCAGCATCCCAAAACTACTGCCACGTCCCGGGAGAGCGGAGGGAAACCCCCGGGCAGCCCCGCCTGACAGACCCAGCGCTACAGCCCCGGCCCAGGCCGCGCATC
>NW_009935892.1:0-10709 GCF_000696875.1 Nestor notabilis
GAGGAAGTAGAGAGTGGGGAGTTCCTATTTAATCACTGTATGTTGGTGTTACTTAATAGATTCTTTTTATTTTGGAGAATAAGTCTTACAAGGAACGGCTGAGGGAGCTGGGGGGGGTTCAGTCTGGAGAAGAGAAGGCTCAAGGGGACCTTACTGCTCTCTGCAACTACCTGAAAGGAGACTGTAATGAGATGGGGTTGGTCTCTTCTCCCAAATAACAAACAATAGGAGAAGCGGTAATGGCCTCAAGCAGCACCAGGGAGGGTTTAAACTGGATATTAGGATCAATTTCTTCACAGAGAGGGTGCTCAGGCATTGGAACAGGCTGCCCAGGGCAGTGCTGGAGTCACTGTCCCTGGAATCATTCACAAACCATGTAGATGAGCCCTCAGTGGTTTAGTGGTGGCTTTGGCAGTCGTGGGGTAAAGGTTGGACTTGATGATCTTAAAGGTCTTTTCCAGCCTGGTTGATTCTGTGATTTTTCTGAATCATTTACTCTTTTGATCGGCTGAGACAAGTTCAGTGGGAGCAGTGGAGGTCGGGTGGGTGGTGGAGGGAGTCTGAGCACTGGTGCGAAGGAGCACGGGGTGGCTGATACTTCATCCCAGATGTTTTAGGGGGAGACACAGTGTGTGAGTGATACAGAATCCGAGTCCTGTGTAGCTGTATATAGTAAGTTATGTTTAAGTAAGCTGTTTCCTAGTAACAGCTGTTCAGTGCTGATAATTAAATGTGCAAATACTGTCTAGCAGTGGCAAAAATGAGTATGTATACCCACTGGCAGGTAAGTGAAGTCCCTCAAGTGTGTTTGCTTGATGCCTTTTTTGCAGAAGACTGTAGAACAAGTGTATTTTATTTTAGCATCTCTTGGAATAAAACGTTGCAATGTACTAATTTTTAATTTTTATCCCTTCCATGCAGTAATCATGCAATAATATTTGTATTTCCTGCAGGGCCTGTGGAAAGAAAGGTGCTTGTGAATTTTCAGAAGTTAGATGTGGCTCAGGATAGTCTGGGCAACTATGGATTCTTCACTCTGATTTACAATCAAGGCTTTGAAATGGTGCTAAATGACTACAAATGGTTTGCATTTTTTAAGGTGAGTTAACTTGTAGTGTTCTGAGGCACTGACTGTTGCTAAAAGGGCCTGTAGTTAGGCTGCTTCTTAGTCCCTAAGTGCCACTGTGGGGCAGTTGGGATACTTGGTTATCTTTGGCTGGAAGTTTTGCCTGGATTACCAGGTAAAGGGCTTTTATTTCATCAGTGGCTGTGTAGGGAGCTGAGAGAGGCGAGAGATATTTATGTTTCACAGTGGGTATTGTCTGGAGACTGTTACAGATGCTGATGCTTTCCCTTCTGGGCATGCTTAAAGCAATTGAAGGTCTTCATGAAACTAACTCTCTTGGTAGTCTGGACTTGTTTTTTCTTGTAAGTTTTCTTCCTGACACTGCAGACCCAAGTGAAATGGCAAACCGTTGCTTTTCTCTTACCTTAAAGGTGTTGTCAAATGCATGAAGACTTTAGAAAAGTCATCTGCTCTCCTTGCTGGAGGATTTCTAGCATCTTTAAATTTTATTCCAGAATACTACTATAATATCTGAGGATATTAATAACCTTTCTGCTGCCTGTAACTGTTCTTTTGGAGTAATACTGTTATCTCCAGTCCCTGTTAATGACTTCAGATCCAGCTGAAAACAGTGCTGGTAGGCAGGGGGTAGACAGGAGAAAACCCACTTGGTGTGAGGAGTGCTCTGGTGCTGTTGTGATGGGTGGCTTGGAGCAATCTCTGCAGGATGACTTTGCTACCTGAGAGACAGACATTTTGTGGAGCAAGTCTGCTCAGTTGGTGAGTGCAGTCCTAGGCAGGAGCAGTGAACATGTTGGTTCAGGACATACTATCTTGTGTCTGGCTTCAGACGAGCTGCTGTTAATCACCCAGGCCTTGTCCAAGCATAAAATCTGTGAACCTTGGCTAGTAGTAAGGAGAGTAAAGAAATGACTTTTGCTTTAAATTGTCTTCCTGGGAGCCATTGTAAATGGTTTATTTCACAGCAGCTATTTTCAAGTCAGTGTTTTCAGATGTTCACAAAAGTGAGTGATCCGCTGTTCCAGGACTGTAATCCTTACTGAATAAAAATGATATATGAGGCTCCAGTTTAATTGCAACTTAGTCCATGCTGATTTGAGCTCACTTAAGTTAAGGGAAAGGACTGTGTAGGTTGTTTTACAAGACTAATGGTGAAATTGTTTACATGCTGTTTGTTCTGGGTTAATCCCAGTAGGCAGCTAAGCACCACGCAGCCACTCACTCATTCCCTCCACAGTGGGATGGGGGAAATGTAGACGTATGAAAACTTGAGGGCTTAATAGGTACTTTAATAGGTAAAGCAAAAGCAGCATGTGCAGGCAAAGTAAAATAAGGAATTCATTCACTACTTACCACCGGCAGGCAGGTATTCAGCCATCTCCAGGAAATCAAGGCTTCATCATGCTTAACAGTTAGATTTACAACTTCTGTGTAAGACCCTGGGTCTTATACTTGAGCAAGAGCAAAATGTGATGGAGAAATACCTCATTGACATTCTCTCATATGTATAAGGCAGCGATGCTAAATTGCTGTCGTGTGCATCTTGCAGGTTTGGCAGGTGATACAGCAAAAGCTACAGCACTGAAGGATACTCTTGACTGGGCAGAATTACTCTGAAGCTTCCCAGGCAGGGATGCCTCTGAGAGCTTCCCTACCACGGTAGGGCCTGCCTCAAAAGCAGAATTGCTGCCTCCCTGAGGACAGTGGGGCACTGTATGTTGTGGTATTGTCCATGAGCTCAGGCTTGAGGTGTCATCTCTGGCAGGTGGAATTCAGCAGTCATTGCTGGCCTTTGTGGACTCATCTGAGGAGAATGTAGTTGAACTAGCGGACTGGGAATCCTTAGGTTGGTATTTTGCACTGAAATGAAGAGTTGCTATGGTAAGCACTTGAGATAAGTGTTGATTATCAAACTAAGTCTTAAATGTGAGGAATTTAATCATAGAAACAGTAAGTGGCCTGCTCTGGAATGTAAATGGATCTGTAGGGCACCAGCTTTAAGACAGTTGAGAGTCACCGAAGGCTCTGCTGCTGCATGTGAAATACATCCCTGGAAGATGATCACTAAGTCAAGTGACTAATAAGCACTCCATGCTTGTGAAAATGTAAATGCATTGATTTGCAGGAGTACTTTTAAACAATATTCTATACAGTTTTGGTATAATTTAGTCTGGAAGGAACTTCTGGATATCATCTGATCCAGCTTGCTACTCAAAACAATAAATTGAATATCCACCTGAGCAGCAGCAATGCACAGTTAATTGCATTGCATGGTCATGACTGTATCTTAGTTTTTGTAAGCAAATCAATGAATAGTTTTGCAGTTGCTTTTGGTATTGAGAAATAGCAAACTTGTTAGGCTTATCGGTCGGTAGTAGGGAATCCATTAGCAAGACATGCTTATATTAAAGCCTTCTGTCCTTGAATTTCATAGAGAGGATTAGAGCTCGTTTCAATTACCCTCTTTATAATTTTGCTGCTATAAAGGAAGCAAAAAAATACCTAGATGCAGGTATAATGTCCAAGAAGCACAAGGGAACACCACAGCACTTAATAAATGCATTTTCTGCTGTAGACAGCAAGTTGACCAGTTGACTTTGTTAGGCAAGAAGTTGCAATACTGATGTCAGCAAAACTTATTTCACAATTGCCAGTGGGGACCTGAGGCAAAAAAGTCATTCCTAATGAACTGCTTGACCTTATGACATGTTTAGATGTATATCTGTTTACTTTCAATCTGATAAATATTGCATTACATATGAAATAGAAATAAAAAGATCTAGTCCTGGAACAAGCTAAAAAATGCATTTTCTCCTACCAAATGAAGTTAATGCTCTTTTAGAACCTATCCGATATCTTCCACTGTAAACTTTGTAGGGGACAAGTAATATATTCAGATCAATGCATGCTTCAGAGGTTTTTGGAGAGTGATTGCCTATTGTTTAAAATGTTCCTACCATTTGTACCTGAAAGCAAAATAAACACATCAGACTTCATTTGCTTAGAGTTGGTCATAATCAAGAAGCCCTTGGAGTAGAATAGAATGCTAATTGGCAGTGGCCTTCCTCCCTAGAAATGCAGCAAGAGGAAAGCATAAAAGCAATCTTAGACTATTTCTTAGCCTTGATTGCTATTGAGAATATGGAAAGTCATTAGACAAAGTCCTTCTGGAATTCATGGAAAGGAAGAATTATCTTTGCTGGCAGTCTCTTGCTTTACAGCAAGAAGGTACAGAACTGGTGTGTTTAATAGAGAGTAATTTGCTATTGTTTTGCTAGTTGGTAAAATGACTTAGTTTCACTCTGAAATAACCTTACAATGTGAACACTGTCCTGGAGTTACTGCTTGATTGTGGAATAACATTTTAGTTCATGAAGCAGTTTGTAGCACAGCCATATGGTGCAGCCATAATGCAGAAAGCCTTGCACATCTCCTTCCATGGCTGTGGGTTTGGGCTTGAAAGGAAAGTATGAATTGCTTAAAGGCCACTCTTAAATTTTAAAGGTGACAGGGCAGATAAAGCATCCGGATTTACCTACGATGGTGCTTTAACTCTTTCCTCATATTCTGCCATTCAACAGAGAGGACGGAGTTGCTAGGCAAAATGAACAGCAGTATTAAGCCAGTACAGTACTTCATGTCTTCCAAGCATAGAAGTGCAACCGATGCTAATTGAATCTCAAGTGTATTTTTGCTTAATGTTAAAGAATGAAGCTAGTAATTACTAACAAGAATGTTGTGGGCTTGTCTAAATGGTGGCTTTATCAGAGCTGCAGTGCTGTGTTGGCTATAGGCTCAGCGATGTTGATGCATATTTTGGTGGGGTTTTAATAGCCCTTTGTTCCTGTGGCAAAACAGACACCCACTAAAATTTCTTTAGGGCCTCACCGCCTTTAAAAGTTATTTGTTCTTTCATCTGGGGACTGTGAGGAAATTACTTTCCCCACCGAAGGAGTGGATTGGATGATCTTATCAATGTATTTTTTATCTCAGTTTGCTTTAATAGCTTAAGTAAAGATGCTGTGACAGTGTTTTATTTCTAACTGTTGTACTTAGACTTGTCCCTCGAGGCTTGCCAAGTTAAATGTGGCATCCTACTGCATTCATGCATTCTGCTTCTGACAAGGTGAAGTTACTCTGCCTGGTGTTTGTTTGCAGCACAAAATAACTTGTTTGTTTTATGGGAATGCTCTTGTTTCTTATTTAGTGTGTGCTGAAATGTCCCTATACTGAACTTGATATGAAGTTAGTATACTGGCTCTTGGCAGAAGCTTGAGCGTATGCTTCTGCTGGATGATGGAAGGATTCTCTAGGGCTATGCAAGATATCAAGCTTTAAAGATCAGGGGCGGGGGGGGGGGGGGGGGGCCCCCCCCCGAGGGATGCAAAAGAAATAGGAACAGCATAATATAAAAAGCTAGAGCCAGGCTGAAAGGAAAGTTTAGGCTAACTTATTTCAATTATTTGGTATCTTTTTGCTATTTATTTAATGTTAAAACTACCACTTTGAAGGGAGACAATCTTGTAATTCTCACTGTTTGTCCATTAAGCTAAGTGGTAATTCTTCTGACTTTTGAGAAGTCCTATAGTAAAAACAAGAAGTCTGGCATATCTTCATATTAAAACATTAGCTTTACTTCATCAAAAACAAAGAGATTATAGAATATTCCACTACTCAAGTTACTGATCTTTTCCAGAGTGACTTTGTGACATCTCTGTCATGTCTTTTCTTTCCTCTCTTCCCCAACTCCCCAAATTTGGTTAGAAACAAGGATTGTTGTTCTGAAATAACCAGCATGTTAGTTGAGCTTACTAAACCGGCAGTGTGGAACTGCTTCATCCCTAAACTGTACATCTGAAAGCACAGATCTCTGAATTGCAGAATGTTCCCTAGAGGAAAGAAAGCATATCTGTAGTTGATATTTGTCCACATTTTATGTTAGATAGCAAGATGCAGTTGTTTTGTTCTGGTAATACTGTCTTCTGTGTTTTTGTACAGTAGGGCATCTAAAAGTCTGCAATCCTGTTCTAATTAAGAATGTGTTTCCCATATTAAAATGCACAGGCACACTTGAAAATTTTATGACAGATGAGCTGTAAGTCTTTCCACCAGGCTTAACGTATAGGGTAGTCCTGCCTTCTGGAACTTGAGTTGGGTTATTAAATTGAGAACAATAGATGTAAAAGAGGATAGGATGGCAGCCTGTGTGTGTTGCACTGCTGAATCTCTGTTAAAATGTTGTGTCCAATAAGGTCTTCACACTTTCTTGCTTTCCTCTTAGAGTTATGTAAATTTTAGAGAGAGCATTAAAGTATTACATTTGTTACCAGGAGTAGAGTTGAACATACAATTCCATTATGTCATGATGACCAACATAGGAAAAACTTGACAAAAAAGTTTCCTTAGGTTCAGGTATCTAAAAGCAAGCCCTGAAATTTAGGTACACGAAACCTTTTAAGGTTAATGCTGTTGTTGCTTCTCACATTGCTGTTGTTGTTTTTACATTAGCAAAGTCATGTGTGTTGTTGGCCTTTAAGAGTATGTGTTTGAAATAGAATTAAAGCTTAATGTTTTCAAACCTCAGAATTTGAACTGTGAATATAGTTTGCGTGCCTTTTTACAGGAGTTGTTCCAGATTGATCAGATCACTGGATGGAGTTTACTCCTGCAGTTGTGAGCGTTGGCTGGTGAAATTATCACATGTGGCATGGCTGTGGTGGTCTTGTATTAACTTAAAAATTAAACCCATCTTCTAAAGTCTGCTGAGGAAATGCCTGCAGCAGTTGCCCGTCAGTTGCTGGTGGTCACAGCTGTGTGTGTCACACAGTGCTGGTGTGGCTGTTGTCCTCCATGAAGGATGCTGTTCTGTAATGGGTTCTGCAGATGTGCTGGGTATGGTGCCAGCATCTTAGATTGAGTCTGGCATTGTAATTTGCATTCACCTGAATCATCATGTCACACCCCTTTATGACCGTTGGTTAGGCAGGCAGACTCATGCTAGGTCCTCTAAAACTGGCACCGTCAGATTTGCTAGATCTGATCAGTCAGAACCCTTCTCTGGCAACAGTAGAAATAGTGCATGTGGTTTTACCAATGAAGCACTGGTCTGACGGTTTACCTTCTAGTAGTAAGTGGAGAGTGTCATTGCTGTGGCACTTAAACTTTACTATCTCATTTTAATTCCTCTAACCCACTGGGGAATTAACTACTTTGTAGAAATTCAGCGTATGCTCATGGCAGGAGTGTTGGAACTAGATGATCTTAAGGCCCTTTCCAACCCTAACCTTTCTATGATATGATTCTATGATAAGTATTGCGTTTTTATAAAGATTTCTCAGCCAATTCTGTGTATCAGTGGCTCTCTGTTAAAAGTCAGGGGGTGGAGGGGGAAGCAAATTGGGACCTTATGGGTATATTTTCCTAGTGAAAAATGGCTTTTGGAGTTTAAATTCCCTTTATCCAGATGTCATTTGTGAGCTATGGTCTTAAAGTCTCCATGTCCCCTTTTTAAAGCCAGTTCAGTAGCAATTTACAGGCTGCCAGCCTACAGAAAGGTAGGCTGATTAATTTTATGCTTCTACACAGACTATCTCTTTGTCTCTTGTTTATCTTGAAGCATTGCTACTGACTGTACCCTCACCTTCTTTGTAGTTTTGCTGATAGGTTTGAACTGAAAAGAACAGTGTGAGAAACTCACTGAATTCACTTTACTGAAAGTTGCATAAATGCTGTGAGTACTGCTCAGGTTATCTGTCTGTATCTTAAAGAGGAAAAAAAAGGCAGTAAATTTAATCTTCAGAAAAAGGAGAGGGATTTCTTGAAGATAAAAAAAAAAAAAGCAAGCTTTTGTTATAAATTGGTATCTAGCAGATAATTCACTGTCTTTTTTTCCATGAAGGTAAGTCCCAAATCTATCTTTTACATTTGGGTTCAGTTCTAGGCAAAACAATTAGCACCTGTTAGTTAATACTGATACTAATGTCTGTTGGTTGCTAAAAGTGCAAGTCAATACCTGTTTTTCTTGCTGTAGCACTTTGATAAAGATCAGTGTCTTCTCCTCTGCTCAATCTCTACAGTATGTGTCTGGCCACTTGCTCTGAAACACAAGCAAGAAGCAGCTGGGTGGGTGGGGACTACTGCTGTTCCAGCAAATGCATCTGCTCAACACAGGCCTAACCTCTTCTCATTACAGTACAAAAAGGAAGGACAGAATGTAACCAGCTACTGCAATGAGACCCTACCAGGGTGGGTACATGATGTACTTGGCCACAATTGGGCTTGTTTCACTGGACAGAAGATTTCTTCATCTCCCTCAGATGTTCACATAAACGAACTACCTCTCCAGAAACCCAGGGGAAGGTAAGCAAGAGATAAGCGACCGCTGGAGTAAAATGCTTGGTAACTGCTTCAGGCTTCACCTAAACTGTATGGACCAATTCTATTACTGAGGGCAAAGTTAATGCCAGTGATAATATTTGGAATAAACCTGAATGCACAAAAGTAGAGGAGGGTGTGCCCATCACATCACACAGTTTCACCTTGAGTCTGTGACAAAGCCCAATTACAAATCTGGCATATCTAAAGATGGTGATTGTATCATTCTAGTTAGTCTGTCTGAAATTTCCTTGATCGAATAATTGCATGTTTTATCAGTGCCTACCAGAATACTCTTCCAGATTTAAAGGGTTTTCCATATTCAGTTTAGAGAACACACTTACTTGTCAATACCCATCCTTTTCTTACTGTTCTGTTTGTTTATTTTCATTGCAGATTTTCAAGCAGACCTTATGTGCACAACTTTGACTTCGTAAATGCTATCAATGCTCACCAGAAGTCCTGGAGAGCAACAAGATACAAGGAGTATGAGCACTTTTCCCTAGAAGACCTAACTAGAAGAGCTGGGGGTGTCTATTCCAGAGCTCCAAGGTACTAAGGCCTTTTGTTTTGCCATAAATCCTACTGCTGCAGAGAATCTGCTTTTATTTGTCCTGGCTTTTCCTAGCTTGTTTTGGCTTGTAGTTCAGTTTTTTAATCAAGTTTCAAGACTTTCCAGCTCATTTTCGTGGAGTGCCGACACATCTTCATTTGAATGATTATTCTGAGCACCTGTTTCTCAAGCAATTGAGACAGATAAGGTCATCTACCATTTAATCTTGCCCAGTAATCAACTGCTGAATTCATACGTGCAGGGAAGACGTGAAGACAGTCTCAAGTTGTCATCTCGCTCTCTTTCTACCTATCAGCTGCTTGCCATAGTCAGGAGTTTCTGCTTGACTGTCTTACTGATTCTGCTAGTTCATAACTGCAATTAAACAGCAATGAACAGCATTATGCTATTAAACATGATTAATACAGATTTTCTGAAGGCATTCCCTGGTTACTTTGATCATTTGCTATGTCTGCTCCCAGGGTCTTCTAACAGAAGTAAACTGTCTCATGAAGAAGCATGAAGTACCCCTGAAAGTGCCTTCAGGGTCTTGCAGATCGCATGGCAGAGAGTGGTGATGGGGGTAGATGCATGATCCTGTACATTAATTTGAGAAATGGAGTTCTTTGATCTGAAGATCCCTTCCTTACAGCTGTTTTACCTTCTTTGTATTTTTGCTTCTTCCACTCATGATACTGCTGTGGGTAGGAATGCTGTGTTGTCCAAACTGTGGCAATTATATGTTTGTAGAAGAAGGTCCTAGTATACAATAAAAGTTCTGATTTGCATGGGAGTATTATGCCGATTATCATGGCTTCATCCTCATACAAGATTAACTTTGTAGATGGTCTTAAATACCGTAATCTGTTCAGAAGCTCTGTTGCACCATGCAGTGCCTCGACAGTATTTTGTTGGCCCTCTCATGTTTTCAGAATGGACTCCAGTGTCTGGTGTTTGTGAATGGCATGATTTATGGGACAAGTATCAGGTTATGTGAAAGCTGAGTGCAGGAAGCTTGTGGTTTGCTGATATATCATAGAATCATAAAATGGTTTGGGTTGGAAAGAACCTTAAGATCACCTAGGTCCAACCCTCCTTCTATGGGCAGGTGTACCTTCCAGTAGACCAGGTTGCTCAAGGCTCTTTCCAACCTGGCCCTGAATACTGCAAGGGATGGAGCAGTTGCAGCCTCCTTGGGCAGCCTGTTCCAGTGCCTCAGCACTCTCACAGTAAAGAATTTCTTCCTTACATCTAACCTGAATCTCGCCTGTTTAAGTGAGCCCATTACCCTTTGTCACTGCAGTCCCTGATGGACTCTCTAGCATCCAATATATAAGCATCATTTGGCTGCAAGTATCAGATAAGGATGAGTAACATTAATACTTCAATAGTAACAGTAAAAACTTGCTCCAGGGAAGTCTCCAGGGTAAGTGGGACTGCAGTTATTGAAGTGTTGATGTAAGCTGTGTCTGCAATTAAACAGCCCGTGGTTGCTGTCAGTGCATGCTGCCAAGGCATAGTACCTTCTGCAGTCAGATAACTTGTGATGGCAGAGGTGTAAAATAGCTGTTGCAGAGCTGTATTGATACAACTGCTGAGAGTCATCTCAGCACTTCAGATTGGTTCAGAAGCATTTGACCTCAGTGGCTTGTGGATACTTCATAATACAGTTCCCTTAGGAGAGATTTGAGTAGG
>NW_009935892.1:10724-11344 GCF_000696875.1 Nestor notabilis
CTTTGGAGATTGACACCCACTCTTCTTAGATGAGGACTATTTCAAATTGCACTTCACTAAGTGTGGAGTGCAACTAGTAGCAGCCAGAAGATGGCAACTGAGCTTTATGCAGTTGGTTCCTTGACCAAAGTGTGATATGTTACTCAGAAGCATTTTCTTCTCTTTAGACCAAAGCCTGCACCTCTGACGCCCGAGTTACTCAAAAAAGCTTCAAGCTTGCCAGAATCCTGGGACTGGAGAAATGTGAATGGTGTCAATTATGTCAGCCCTGTTCGGAATCAAGGTAAAAAAGTAATATCAAAACTCTGAATTAAATGCTGTAGAGCTCCCTTGCTGTACTTTGTAATTTCCTGTTAACAGTCAGGTTTGTCTAGTGTCTTGCAGTTGACAGATTGCACCTTTAACTACAAATAACCTGTGGAAACGGGTGGAATCCTGGCTGACAACACTGTGCCAAAATTGGTGGTGGCACTGGCTTACCTACTCAGCAGTGTCTGTTGCTGGAGTGAAAGCCAATTATCACAGTGCCCTGCATAAAGACAAGTCAAATTTTGTCCAAGCAGTCTCAGTCATGGTTTTCTGCACACTGACAGAACTGATGGACATTTAATTCTTTCCCT
>NW_009935892.1:11375-21699 GCF_000696875.1 Nestor notabilis
ACTATCATGTAATTTTCATGAATAAGCCCACGAAATTGTTTATACTGCCTCTAAATCTTATCAACCTGGTAACTTCAAGAACTGAATGGCTACTTGCACATGCACTATGAAAAGTGTAGAAACTGATAAATATAGAATACTTGTAAAAACATTTACCCCTGTGACAGGCAAATAGGTAACTCAAAGTAGACTTAAAAGGATACCATTCTGGTATATGTTTATAGGGATTGCTTTTACAGCACTGTGGTGTGGGATACCTGAACTAGATGGTTGCATACTGGAATCCAGGAGTGGACTCAGTGTGCCCCTTCCCTGCTCCACCACTGCCAAATAAACTTGCATCTACTGGTAGCTATCTGATTGCTACTTTTGAGGGGAAGGGATCATGACATTAGCATGGTGGGGAGAGGATGACTTAAATCACAGGTCCCCCATTTATAGCTTGGTGCTTCTGCCAAATTCTGGTTGCAGAAGCAGCCTAGGAAGGCCTGTGAGTTCTAACTCTAAAGCTGACATATGGCATCAGTGAAAGGTGGTAACAGTAAATGATACAAGCCTATGTAGGTGCAAGTTCTGTACTTTCTCCTGGTGTAAACTCTGAATATCCCAAGGCACTTTTACCTTCCAAACAGTTGAACAGTCGGACCCAAACTTGCCCTTTCTCTCTGTTGTGTTGCTTCAAAGTTTCTCTAAATGAGAACTAGTCCCTTGCTTCCAATAATAAAGCTGCCTACACTTTTCCTGTAATCTGAGAATCCATGCTGAGTATGTTAAATCTCTGTGAAATATACATTCTGCACCATTAAATTAGAATTTTGGCTTTTTGGGGGAGGGGAAAGCCTCCAGATGACCTTGTGCAAAATACTGCTGACATACAAATTGAGTCTTGCTTATGGTAGCTTTATGATTTTTCTGAGGCATTGGATATCAATGCTTCATTAAAATGGTAGTATTAGAAAGTCTTAGTTGTATATCATTAAGATTATTAGATGACTAATTAGAAAAAAACATGGGGAAAAAGGCTGCAAGCAGTAAGGTACAAGTTGTCTGGCACATGCAGGAAGAATTGTTTGAATTACAAGATCGTGACTTCCCAGGTACCACAGAATCAGTGCTTTTTACCTGAGAAGAAACAAATACAACATCTGAAGTGGACAAGAATTAAAAGGGAAATGTGCATCCTCTGTAGAATACCTTGAGACATGGTGGGCTTCATGCAACTGTAGTTGTCTTGGACTGTAATATTTACTGCCATCATGTTAGCATCCCTGGTAGCATTTCCTGTAGTCAAGAAAGTAAAGGATTGAGTTCTCAAGTTTTTTATAGAGTAGTAACTGCATCTTCGAGCCAAGAGATGTCATCTTTGAAGATAGCCCAGTTGTTGCTTTTTATCAACTTTACAGGCAGGAGAAGAAGGGAACCTACAGATTTTGCTAGCCTCAGAGTGCAGTTCCAATTTCTTGCTGGCTTTTCTGCAAGCTTTTTCTGCAGATCAAGGGAAGTGAAAAGCCTTGTCAGCTGATAGTTCAGTGCTGTGTTTCCTTCTTTACTGCTCATAATGTAACAGCCCTTTGCGACAGAGTAAGTGGAATCTGATGGGGCTTAAGCTTTAATTGCCTCTGGAAGACAATTTTTGGGAGGTCTCAGAAAAGCAACTACTCTTGCAGCTGTGCTGGCATTGCTGATACAGTATGATTGTTATGCTGTTGGCCTCACAAATAGGCCTTTGGTAGCAGGAAAGAACGTAGCAACCACCCCAACAGACTTCAGACTGAAACGGTTCTGTTAACTCTATTTTTTACATTTTTGCACACAAAATGCAACAAAGTGTTCTGCAGCATGGCCCTTCTTAGATGCTGTGACTGTACAATGAGTGGGAGGCACCTTTCACTGCTTCGGTTTGCCCTGCTGGGCAAAGAGCATTCATGTTCAGGCTGATTTTGCCCCTTCTCTTCAAAGATACGTCTAACTGAGTGAAGGTGCAATTTCATGAAGTCTTGCTTTTGTAATAGCTCTGCTTTTATACACCTACACAGTTCAGGAGAAAGTATTTTGTTTTGTTCCTCAAGCCTCCCTCATTTTCATAGCTCTGCAATATTTGACTTTCCTACTGTCAGGAAACAAAAGGAAATCTGGCACCTTGGTGACAATCAGTAGATAAAATAGGATCTCATCCAAGTAATTGGCATTCCCTGTCATGCTTGTCATTCCACTATCAAAGGTTTATAACATGTTACAGGAAGCTTCTAGGAAGTGAAGAGACCTAAAACTAGACCAGTACTAAATGCAAACGTAAAGAGACTTAACTCTGCCAGGAAACAGAAGGGAAATTTCTGCTAAGCCAGTGTACGTGTCCTTGGGAAGTAAGGGGAGGTGGGATGAACCCACTGTATCAAGCCTGCTGTTTGTACCACTTGACTTCCAGAAGTTGGTTATTTTAGGGGCAGCTATAGAGATGGAATATTTTTTTCAACTGGAAATCGCAGCAATAAATATGTTGTTAGGTAGAAATAATCTAGAAAATATTGTCAGCATTCACTTAAAGTAGATCATTGCCCCTTAGCATATGTGCTCCGTAAAGGCTTATAGTTTAAGGCAGTAATTTTCCTGAGCCTTCTCAGCCCTGCTAATGTGGTCCCTGTCAGTTCATTCTAAAGGAATAGCATAGCTCTTAAATGATACTACTGGAAAACACCTGTAGTGTGTTGCTGTACAACAACATTGTAGAGCAATGTGTTGTCTGTTACTACCATCCAGAGGGACCTTGACATGCCTGGGAGGTGGGCCAGTGCCAACCTCATGAAGTCCAACAAGGCCAAGCGCAAGGGCCTGTACCTGGGTCGGGGCAATCCCAAGCACAACTACAGGTTGGTCAGAGGCTGGATTTGAGAGCAGCCCTGAGGAGGACTTGGGGGTGTTGGTTGACAAGGAGCTCCCCATGACCGAGCAGCATGCACCTACAGGCCAGAAACCAGCCATGTCCTGGGCTGCATCACCAGCAGTGTGACCAGCATGTCAAGGAGGGGACTGTCCCCCTCCACTGTGCTGTTGTAAGACCCCACTGGCAGTCCTGCATCCAGTTCTGGGGTCAGCAACACAAAAAGCACATGGAGCTGTTGGAGTGAGTCCAGAGGAGGCCCCAGAGATACTACGAGGGCTGGAGCATCTCTCCTATGGAGCCAGGCTGAGACAGCTGGGCTTGTTCAGTCTGGAGAAGGCTCCTTAAGTTGAGACCTTAGAGCAGCTCCAGTGCCTAAAGGGACTACAAGAAACCTGGAGAGGGACTTCTTATAAGGGTCTATATGGACAGGTTAAGGGGGAATGGCTTTAAGCTGACAGAGGGGAGATTTAGATGAGAGTAGGAATAAATTCTTCCCTGTGAGGGTGCTGAGGCGCTGGCACAGGGTGCCCAGAGAAGCTGTGTCTGCCCCATCCCTGGCAGTGTTCAAGGCCAGGTTGGACACAGGGGCTTGGAGCAACCTGCTCTAGTGGAAGGTGCCCCTGCCTGTGGCAGGGGGTTGGAACTGGAAGAGCTTTAAGGTCCCCTTCCTACCCAAACCCTTCAATGATTCTCAAATAAGCTCAGTGTTTCTTCAGTTCTTAAAAAGTTTTTTGAATTACATACTTAAAAGCTAAATACTAAATGTATATTTAACATTTTGGGTTTCTTTTTTTATTTTTCTATCAGTGTTCAACTTCTAATCACTGTCTGGTAGGTTTTGACACTTTCCAGGGGACTCCAAGCAATAGTTGT
Source organism: Nestor notabilis (assembly GCF_000696875.1). Taxonomy (NCBI): domain Eukaryota; kingdom Metazoa; phylum Chordata; class Aves; order Psittaciformes; family Psittacidae; genus Nestor; species Nestor notabilis. Next base: position 15,130 of record NW_009935892.1, read on the forward strand.
AGCTGAATGCAAGTGACTTGCCTTGTTTATGTTACTGACTGCTCTTCATGGTTCTTTTTTCTCTTCTCCCCAGCCTCCTGTGGTAGCTGTTATGCATTTTCCTCCATGGGCATGCTGGAAGCAAGAATACGTATCCTCACAAACAACACTCAGAAACCAATCTTTAGTCCACAGCAGGTTGTGTCTTGCAGCCAGTATTCTCAGGGTAAGTACACTGGTGTATACAAAGACAACTTTCAGTAGTGAGAATGCTGCAGAAGGAGACTATGTATTACAAACTTCTCTGCCTTCCCCATCACCCATGGTTTAGGTTTTGATGGTGTTTTTTTCATAAAGATAAATATTTCACAATATTTTACAATATTAAAGAAAAATATATGCAGAAAACATTCCGGAGTTGTCAGCCCACCTTTTCTTGTAGGGATGGGATTGAACAAGGAGTAGGTGGCCTCATGCTGAGAATGTTACTGGATTTTAGGTAGATCTGCCTGGGAGACGGGAAATATCTAAGGAGTAGGGCTAAAAATATAGCTAAATGGCAATGCATACCTGGGAAAGTGTAACATAATATTGTCCTGAACCATATTGAGAGGGAGGAGGAGGATATGGGGTAGGGGAGATGAGCAAAAGCAATGACTAAAGCTTTCTAAAGGACAGTCCCTGTGTTACAACAGGTCTTATTACTGCATGTAACTAACTGCTCTTCCCAATGAGGAATGCCAGGAGCAGTTGGAGAAGATGGTCCATGCATTAGTTTTTCCAGTGTAGCTCTCACTGGTGTGAATTTTATCTTGTGTGTTTCAGATAGCTGTAGCTAACGGGAGTATTACTGGAATGAAAACTGCAGCTCGTGTTCAATACTGTTTCTAAAAGTATTCCAAAAGATTTCAGTAGGAGAATTTCCCACCTCAAGTAACTCTCCAAGGGACTAAGCAGATATGTTTTTATTTAGGTTGCGATGGTGGCTTCCCATACCTCATTGCTGGAAAGTATGTCCAAGACTTTGGTGTGGTGGAAGAAGACTGCTTCCCTTACACAGCCCAAGATTCTCCATGCACTTTCAAGCGCAGCTGTTACCACTACTACACGTCTGAGTACCACTATGTTGGTGGTTTCTATGGAGGATGCAATGAAGCCCTGATGAAACTTGAGCTTGTTCTGCATGGGCCAATGGCTGTTGCCTTTGAGGTTTATAATGATTTCATGCTTTATAAAGAGGGGATCTACCATCACACTGGGCTTCAGGATCGCTTCAATCCTTTTGAATTGACCAATCATGCTGTCTTGCTGGTGGGCTATGGTACAGAGCCGGGAAGTGGTGAGAAGTTCTGGATTGTGAAGAACAGCTGGGGCACCTCGTGGGGAGAAGATGGTTACTTCAGAATCCGCCGTGGCACCGATGAATGTGCAATCGAAAGCATTGCAGTGGCTGCAACTCCTATTGCAAAACTATAAATGCAGAGGTCTTCATGCAGTGCCTTGTCCCCAGCCATGAGAATATACTGATTGATAGGGATCTCTCCCCTAGCTTGGACAGGGGAGCTTTAATGACATTTTTGGGAATAGAGCAGACAGTTTCCCTAGGTGAGAGGATGAACACTGTTAGCTCTGCTCTGTTTACTGGAAGCTTCCTCTCAAGTCTGACAGTAGATGACCTAGAATGCAGTGGCTGTTTTGGTAACAGTGGTGATACCATCACTGGATATACATCTTCAGTTACCAGTTATATTTTCTTCCTTGGCCAATCTTGAACTTCGGATCTCAGAGGGAAGCATCTGCTATGATAATCTCTAACTACTCTGAAAGGACACTGTAGTGCCTTACTTCTCAGAAATCAGGAAATCACTGCAATTTAGAACATGTGTGTATTGGGGAGGGAATGGGCAATTATGCTGATTAAAAGGAGATTTGAAAGCTTTAAGTGTCCTGCAAAAACTGCATGTCAAACCCTTATGACAGTGAAAATCAATTCTACATTTCAGACTGTTACTAAATGTTCCAGTTCTGGATTTTGTTGCTGTGCTTTGCAATTGATCATCTCAGAGTTCAATAAAGAAATTACCCCACTCCTAGAAGAGCTTGTACTTCTGGAAGCAGTTGGTTCTTTCAGGCACTTGTCTTCAGTTTTGAACTTCCTGTCAAGAACTTTTTACTTTAGCAGGACCTAAAGTAGTGGGGAAGGCAGATGAAAGGGGAGAGGAACAAAGAATCATCCAGAGGAGACCAGGATTCTCACAGCAGGCACTATCAAGCAAGTTCTCCAGGAGTCTGGTAGTCATTGCTGTGGAGGTGGGACATTGAGTAAATGGGCTAATTCCTCACTAATCCTGTTTAAGTGCTCTCTTAATCTGTTGCCCTGTTCTTTTCAAATATACAAGGTAGAAATATAGAGGATGGGTTTGCAACACTTGGATAAATCATTTCTTGTTAGATGAAAGTCAGCTGCAAGATGGTACTTGCTTAATGCAGGGCTGGTGTTCGCTGTTCTTTGTATGAGTAAACAGTGAGTAGAGTCCCAGCTACGTGGGTAAATGGCTTATTTGATAATCTGATAAAATAATACATGGCCAAAGTAGTATTTTTATACAAAATACAATCTTACGGTTTGGATTTTGTTCGGGGGAAGGGGTGCGTTTGTTTTTTTTAGTGTGTAGGGGAATGTATAAAACAGCACAATGGAACTGTTGTCTGTAATCAAAATATCCCATTTAATGCAGGAAGGAAGACTCCTTTTTACTTCAATAGCAGAAATTCACAAGAGCCGCTTGACTCCAGTTGGCTCAAATTGGGTGGCAGGTGAAGGATAGCTTCATGGTTTTGGCTTTCTGTATTTTAAACCCCCTGCCAAAAAATACTGAGCCATGTTTGGAAATTTAGAACTTTTGTTTTGGCAGAATTTGAACAAAGACTTCTGGAATAGCTTATATTGTGCATTGGATTGTTTTAGCTGAGGGAATTGGGGGGAGGGGAGGGAAGCAGGGCACTTGTTCCTTCCCACTTGGATTTGGTTTTACTGCAAAATTGAGTCCCATGGGGCCTTAACCCCTTGGCAGCAGCTATAGAACATCATGAAGACACACAATTCTTCTCCATACCTCTGCCTAAACTACACAACCAAGCCCGCAGCTTTTTTCTCTTGCACTTCTTCCTTTCTTCTACTTCTCCTATAACTCTTTTCCCTGGGGAAAGCGTATTGGGATGGGAGAGGCAATACTGCTTTCCCCTGACAGTGGGTGCGTGGTTTGTGTCTGCTGTGTTCCTGGGCATAATAATGGTGTGATAGTTCATGTGCTCATAAACAGCTCTCAGCAGGCCACCCACTACCCTTTTCCAGGCATTGATTTGAATTATAGTAATAAAACTAAAGCTGAAAATTGCTTGCAGCAATCAAGGATGGAAAAAATTGTCATCTTGTGCTTTCATTTTGGAAGGCAAGACTGCTGGCTGCAGTGCAATACCAGCAGCAAGCTTCCTGCTATGCTGACAATACAGCTACGCAGCTTGACCTAACTTTGGTAACAGCTTCTCTGTACATAAGCCACCATGCTGACACCAGTATAAACTCTCATGAGGTGCAAAAGATGGTCTTTGTTGTGTAAGTGATCTGCAGGCTTGTCCTTCCTGTGGTTTCACTACACAGAGCATTTTGAATAACCTGTACATTTGGAAGTGTCAGTTCTTAATAAGCAGGTATCTTGATGAAGTTACAGCTTTGTATGGAAGTACTTGGTTCTTGGATTTCTTTAACATCTGTAGCACTTGAGGATAAGGATATAAATCTAGGTATTTCTTGCTATTTTTACTATCCTTCAGCTGTTAGGAAATAAGCTCATGATCAAACTGCTGCTGACACTCATGGCACTATGAATATAAAAATACTTGCTCTTTGCTGCACTTTGTATCATGTTAGGTACATGTGTTTTGGATAAGACTGTTACTTTCTTAGAGATTCTCATGTCTGTCTATCTCATTGCTTGTGTGTGGCAGCCCCATGGATGCTAATGGAAGAGTTCTTGGAGTGGACTGTCACCATCATTGCCCCCAGCAACTATCATCTCAAGTACTTGTTTGCCTGTCTGCAGTGTGTGAATGTCCTCGTTTTGTGTGTTTTGTGTGAGTTGCACAGAGAAATGTCAGTCAGCCCAATGGAGTTAGTACGTGGCCAACATGACGTGCTTGGATCCTCAACTTTTATTTGGGATTGTGGGCCAAGTACAGAAAATATATTTGGGAGCCACAGGCTGAAGACCAGCCAGGTCATTTCCTTCCTGCAGGACAAAAGGGATGGAACTCAAAAGTTGGTAAACTGTAGAAGTGAGGAGGTGCTGCTGTATTTTGTGCTGGTGTGGGCTGTAACACAGCTTCACCCACTAGTATCCAGCTCCTCAGAAGCTGAGAAACAGGGCTAAGCTTGGCAGAAGTCTCTGCAACTTTGCCTTTTTTTTAAGAGGGTATATGGTTTCTAATATAAATGATGTGTTATCTGGAGTAGCTTGAAATGGGAAACAAGCTATTGCTCAGGAAAATAATTACAGGTTTGACAAATATGCCTTGCAGTGAACAAGCAAGAGCCCAATCTATTTAACTGATCAAGGAAGGTTAATAGACAATGTCGTGGCTGATAAATACTTACAGGGAAAACAGCTGAGCATCAGCCCAGCAAACAGAGATATTAAGTTTGGTGTTTTGAAAATTAATACATACAGAGGATAAATAAGCTGTAGCTGTTTAACAGCGAGTGTAATAAATCCTTAAAACCTATCAAGGGATGTGGTGGAGTTTCCATCACTGGAATTGGGTGATTTTCCACTTCGAGCACTTCCCCTGGCTAAAGAACTGCTCAGGGATTCCTGTGACTGGTTTATGAAGGGGATGTGGCCAGATCATCATGAGTCCTTGCTCTGTGATGTGAGGACTCGAAACACAAGGTGACCTTTAACTTCCGAAGCTCTCAGTCTTTGCACCATAAACTGCAAATAAAGCAACAGCAGAGGCTTTTTCCTAGATTTGTTCAAACAGCTGATATTGGCACTGAGTAATTGTGGAGTTGTATTGGTCCAGGAGTCTTGGGAAGAGAGGGAGAACCACAGTGTGCACTAATAGAGTTTATTAAAATAACAAGCCTGGGACAGTATTATACTTTTAAAGCTGTCTTTTATTTTTTTCTTTAAATGACCTACACTTCATCTACTTCCTTCCTCTCCATTGCTGGAGGCTTAGAACTAGTTTGTACAGTGAAGACCATTGGTCTCCTTGGAAAGGTTCTGTTATCATCAGCTTCTTACAACCTCTAAAAATATTCAGCTATATTTCTTAGCTGTGTGGCTTTCAAGGTGTAAATAAAACATGGTTATAAGTATTGTTAATGGCACACTTGCAAGGATGTCAGATAGATAATTTTGAAAAACATTTTTTCTCAATTTTTATATTAAAATAGGACAAATGCTGAATAGTTAATTAATTAGAAGAAAAAAGATGGGCTGAGGAAGCATTTTTTTCAGCGGTTTCAGGCTACAGAAGAGCATCACAGAATCCCAGACTGGTTTGGGTTGGAGGGGACCTTAAAGCTCATCTAGTTCCAACCCCCTGCCATGGGCAGGGACACCTTCCACTAGAGCAGGTTGCTCCAAGCACCTGCGTCCAACCTGGCCCTGACCACTGCCAGGGATGGAAATCACACAGGTTCATGTTTTCTTCCTCTCTGGGCATTGACGTATGACAGCAGGGGCCAATTCTTTATGTCTAATCTCAATCTCCCCTCTGTCAGTTTAAAGCCATTCCCCCCTGTCCTGTCCCTGCAGGCCCTTGTAAAAAGCCCCTCTCCAGATTTCTTGTAGCCTCTTTAGGCACGGGAGCTGCTCTAAGGTCTCCCTGGAGCCTCTTCTCCCGTCTGAACAAGCCCAGCTCTCTCAGCCTGTCTTCATAGGAGAGGTGCTCCAAGCCCTCGGAGCAACACTTGTGACATAATAGAATACAAAATGATGTCCTTTTTTATCGTTCTGTTTAGCATTAACCAGAATAAATAGGCTTTTTGGTCTGGACTGTACATGGGATTTCGTAAGAGTTTTCTCCTCATTAGGACTGGTGACTGAAGGAAACTGAGTATCTTAGAAAACACATCTTCCTAAAGGCAGACATGCTGGAGCTCTGAGAGGCCATTACTTCACCTGGAAACCAGGATGCCCAAGTTAACAGTGTCCTGACTTTTGTCTTGCTGCTTTGCTCTTGATACAACTGTACCATTTCTTGCTCCCAGCCCCACTTCTGCATCACAGTTCTATTAAATCTCTTGAGCCCACTTAAAATCCTGATGCTATTTTGGGACCCTCTCACCTCAACATGTAGGTGCTTAGTTATAAATAGGAATACTCCAAAAGCTCAGCGTTTACAGATAGGATGATGGAGTCTGCAGTTTGTACTGTACTGTTGCTTTGCAGAAAGATTTCCTTCTAAATCTCATACATTAATACAGCTGCTGAGGCTATGAATTCTGTCGCTCAGTTACAATTCTCCTTCCTTTTCTGAAGCCCACTATTAACCTTGGGATTGTATGCACAGGTTTAAATTTCC